>NW_024716703.1:1749526-1885683 GCF_018991925.1 Homarus americanus | reverse complement strand
GGCTGTGATGGTGGTGGTGGTGTTAGTGGTGGTTGTTGGTGATGGTGGTGGTTGGTGGTGATGGGGATGGTGGTGGCTGTGATGCTGTACTGTATTGCTGTATTATAACCTAGTACTGTATTATGATATCGAATATATTGTATTTTGATCAAGTATTGGATTGTGATCTAAGTTTGTACTATGGTCAACTGTAGTGCTTAGATAAACATTCAGACTTTATCCACCATTTGAAATCTGTTGAGGATTAGCTGTCACGGATTTTGGTTCAGGTATAGAGGTGAGGTGAGGATAATTTAGGTTAAGTCAGGTTAGGTCAAGTGATGTGAGGTTAGGGAATGTCAGGTTAGTTTAAGTTGTAATATGACTTACACTTCTAGATATAAAACCTAATACTCTGTTTGCCATATTTCGAACATTAACGCACTGTTTTCTAGGCCGTAGGTCGGGCTTACAAGTACCCCTAAGTCTCTTTCACAAGTCAACCTCTCTAGGTTGATGTTGTTAAGGCTGTATGCACCAGCTGTACTTGCTGGTGTTGAATTTCATTTGCCATTTTTCTTACCACTCCTGCAGTTTATTTAAATTCTCCTGTAGTGCATTTGCATCCTGCCCTGAATTAATCTGCCGCCCTATTTTGGTGTCATCAGCAAACTTGCTTATGTCACTGCTGATCCCAGTATATAGATCGATTAGGTAGATTATGAACAAGAGTGGGCCCAGTACTGACCCCTGGGGAACCCCCACTGGTTACACAGCTCCACTCAGATTTAACACCATCTACGCTGACCCTCTGTGTTCTATTGGTGAGCCATGATTGTTCAATTTAAAACTTCCCCTCGATACCATGAGCCTTAACTTTTCTCAGAAGCCTCTGATGCGGTACTCTGCCAAACGCTTTGCTAAAGTCTAAGTAAATAACATCGTAATTTTCGTCATTATCTACTACCTCGAAGACTTTCCTAATAAACGTCAGCAGATTTGTTAGACATATTAGTAGATTTGTTAAACACGTCAGCAGATTTGTTAGAAGCAGGTTTTACTAATTTTGATTTTTTTTTTACAAAAATTGCCGAGGATTTTTAGTCTCGAATTTCATGGGAGTCTGGTAACCATATCCTTTGTATTGTTGATTATGAAAAATAATTGTATATTGCATTAATATTTATTGCCACCCATTATGTTACTTAATTTTTTTTCTGCATAAGAACATAAGAATGGAGGAAACTGCAGCGGGCCTATTGGCCCATACTGGGCAGTCCCGTTTACACCCAACCCCTATTGCTCATATAAGCATCCAACCTACTATGTTTGAAGCTGTTCAGCGTATTCGAGTTAATGATGATATTTGGTAACTTGTTCCATTCATCCACTACTCTGTTTCCAAACCAGTGTTTACCTATTTCACGCCTAAATCTAAATTTGTCTGATTTAAAACCATTGTTACGAGTTCGCTCCTGGTTGGATAGTTTGAGTACCTTTGTAATGTCCCCTTTGTTTAGCCCTGACTTCCACTTATACACCTCTATCAGGTCGCCCCTCGCTCTACGTCTCTCGAGGGAGTGCAAATTAAGATGCTTTAACCTGTCTCTATACTCAAGGTTCCTAATGCCCGGGATTAGTCCTGTCATTCTCCTCTGAATTCTTTCCAACGATTCTATATCCATTCTGTAATACGGTGACCAGAACTGAACTGCGTAATCCAGGTGTAGTCTCACAAGCGCAAGATACAGTTTTAAGATGACCTCGCTAGTCTTGTAACTAACACTCCTTTGTATGAACCCAAGTACCTTATTAGCCTTGTTACGAGCAAAAACACATTGTTTACTTGGCTTAAGGTTCCTACTTATCATTACTCCTAAATCCCTCTCGCAGTCGGATTTCTCTATGGCATCGTTGTTCATCTGGTATCTGGTTTCCCTGTTTACATCTCCTATACTGAGTACTTTACATTTGTCCACGTTGAATTTCACATGCCATTTTTCAGACCATTCGAAAAATTTGTTTAGATCTTCCTGTAGTTTTGCGGAGTCCTCGTCAGATTTAATAACACGTCCTATTTTAGTGTCATCAGCAAATTTACTTATGCCGATATCTATGTCGTTTATGTATATAATAAATAATAATGGTCCAAGTACTGAGCGTTGGGGAACTCCACTTGTGATGTTGCTCCAATGGGACTTAGTGCCGTTAATGTTCACTCGCTGTTTCCTGACCTGTAACCACGCCCTAATCCATTTAAGGATGTCACCTTTGATGCCTGAGCTTCTACTTTTGTAATTAGTCTTTCGTGGGGGACTCTGTCGAAGGCTTTGCTAAAGTCGAGATATACCACATCATAATTGTGCCCCTCGTCCACCGATTCGAAAACTGATGAAAAGAATGTTAATAGATTAGTTAGACAAGAACGTCCGCTTGTGAAGCCATGCTGGGAATCATTGATCAATCGGTGCTTCTCCAGGTGATTTCGAATAGAGTTTGAAATGATTGCTTCCAGTAATTTGCCTACTATTGATGTTAGACTGATTGGGCGGTAGTTAGAGGATAGTGCTTGTCTGAATATGTGGTGTAGTTCTTTATTAATGCCCAATTTCGTGTTTTGTTTTCTGAATTTAATACATATTGCATAACTACTGTACACTGTGTGACGGCTGCAGCCGATTACTGATTTATTGTTTGTGAGACCGATTACTGTATCAAGGTTGCTGACCACTGGTGTGGAGCTGTTGAACACTGACTTTCATTATAATTTCTTATAATATGAAGTTTGGTTTTATTCTAAAGAATTTTAGAGTAATTCAGATGATTTGATAGAAATCTCGACTTATGTTAAATATATATAATCATATACACCTGTAATTTAGGCCAGAATTGGTATAGTCAGGGCTATTGTAGGAACTGGCCATGTACAGGCTTTTGTGTATCTACCTGTGGCCATATATATATACAGGCTCATGGATGTATATACCCGTAACATACACCAACGCTCTACTAACTCTGGGTATCCCTGTGGGTTGACCATCGTGGCTATAAGAAACCATCAAAACATTTCGGCTTTTCACTTAATTTATCGTCCGGGTCTTTTATCTACTCCTGAAGAAGGCGTAGAAGAACCAGTGTCAGGAACCACCGCTGAGGAGTTGTGGAAGTCTTATATGGCTCCGGAAGGGTGCACAAATCTCTCTCTTTTTGCGCTACGGGAGATGTAAAGTCGGTGGCTGGCAGACAGGAGAGGTGCTGTTACTACGTGTGTGTGTGTGTGTGTGTGTGTGTGTGTGTGTGTGTGTTTCCTTCGTTTATCCTTCCTTTTATTTGTCTGATATCATTCTGTCCACCTGTCTGTCTGTCTGTCCTTGTCTGTGTGTCTCACTGTTTCTCTCTCAGAAAATGTACTGTAACTCGTGAATAGCTTCTCGGTACATTAGCTAAGTAGCGAGGTCGACGACGTGTCCCTCCCTTCCTCCCTCATTCTCTTTCTTCCCTCCCTCTTTCCCTTCCTTCCCTCCCTCACCTTCCGTCTCCCTCCTTCTCTTCCTTCCCTCCCTCACTGTCCCCTTTCCCCCATCCTCCTTCCCTCTCTCCTGTCCCTTCCTCCTTCCTCTCATGCCGTCTTCCTTCTTTTCTCCTTCCCTTCCTCCTCTAACAAGCCAATAGCAAACTGAAAACCAAGATGACATTGTCCTTTGCCATCTTTCATTCCTTCTTCCCTTAACTTTTGTTTCCCTAAGTCCCGATGGTGAAATTATCGATTCCCAATCAACTAGGAGTCGGGGGACAAAACTTAGGGGAACAGGAAATCCTTATAAAGATGAAAAGTCGACGGAATAATGTCACAAAATTAGGGGTTTCTTTTTTTTGGGGGTTGGGGGGTTTCTGCGCTGTGTTAAGAGGAAAAGGGGAGGTGAGGGATGTGTGCGTGTGCTGGGGGGGTGATGAGAGGTGGTTGGTGAGGAGGGTGGTGTGGGGATGAGGAGGAGGAGAAGTGTGTGTGTGTGTGTAGGGGCGAGGGTTAATGGGGAGGTTTGTGCTGAGGGTGAGGAGGTAAGGGTTTTTGTGCTGGGGAGAGGAAAATAGGAGGATTTGTGCGGTTGGGGATGAGGAGAGAAGGGGTTGGGGTGAGAGGGCTTGGGGGTGAGGGAGAAGAGGGGCTTGGGGGTGGGGTGAGGGAGAAGAGGGGTTGTGTGCTGGGGTGAGGGAGAGGGGTTGTGTGGGGAGTGGGGGAGGAGGGGTTGTGTGCTGGGAGTAAGGGAGAGGGGTTGTCTGGGGGTGAGGGAGGGGTTGTCTGCTGGGGGTGAGGGAGGAGCGGGTGGTTTGTGTATACTTGGCAATGAGTGGGGTGGGGTGAGGTTTGTGTGCTGGGGGTGACTGTCCTATTTTTTCCTGTTTCCAGTCAATAGCTTCGGGGGGAGGGGTGGGAGGGGGAAGGTGAGTACGTAATAAGACGACTGGATAAACACGGGGCGGATTCAGCAAGCAAGCAAACTCTTACGAAATTACCCGAATGAAATGGAACAAAATACCATCCAATTGAACTAGTCTTCAATCTGTGCCTCTTAGGTGCTGATATTTGAATGAGGAAAGTGTGTGTGTAGCATTGAAGTAGCACAAAAATGCAAAAATAAAACAAGAGAAGGGGGTAAGTGAAGTGAAAGGGAGGGAAGATAAACGAGTGATGGAAAAAAGACTGAAAAATGTGACAAGTCGAAGTAAACACACAAGATAAACACAATGACAAGGCGGCGACAAGTGTCGGGAGACACCCTACACACGCACGCACACACACACACACACACCCGTGCTTACGCACAAACACACGCGTACACACACACACACACACACACGTATTTGCGCGCGCGCACTCACATACACACTGCACAAACACACACTGCACACACACACACACACACACACACATACATTAATAAGTTACATCTCCTGCCAAACTTTGGACCGGAGGAAAAAATATGTGTGAACAGAAATTTCAAAAACTTTAAGGTTCTCTCACTTCGAGCAGTGCCACGACTTCCCGAAAAAATGGGAAGGAGGGAAGAGGGGTGGGGGTAGATGGGGAGGGGGAGGGGGAAGGGATGGAGGTAGGGAGAAGAAAAAAGCTGCGGAGTTTACACTACACCTCTTCAAACTACTGTACTTATGTAAGGCGTCTTGGCTGGCTCTTGACATCTATGGTACTTTTCCTTCTACCCTTATTATTGTAGTGGCATTTTCCCTCCTACCCTTATTATGGTAGTGGCACTTTTCCTCCTACCCTTATTATGGTAGTGGCATTTTTCCTCCTTCCCTTATTATGGTAGTGGCATTTTTCCCCCTACCCTTATTATGGTAGTGGCATTTTTCCTCCTACTCATATTATGGTAGTGGCACTTTTCCTCCTACCCTTATTATGGTAGTGGCATTTTTCCTCCTACCCTTATTATGGTAGTGGCATTTTTCCTCCTACCCTTATTATGGTAGTGGCACTTTTCTTCTTACCTCTATTATGGTAGTGGCACTTTTTCTCCTACCCTTATTATGGTAGTGGCATTTTTCCTCCTACCCTTATTATGGTAGTGGCATTTTTCCTCCTACTCATATTATGGTAGTGGCACTTTTCCTCCTACCCTTATTATGGTAGTGGCACTTTTCTTCTTACCTCTATTATGGTAGTGGCACTTTTTCTCCTACCCTTATTATGGTAGTGGCATTTTTCCTCCTACCCTTATTATGGTAGTGGCATTTTTCCTCCTACTCATATTATGGTAGTGGCATTTTTCCTCCTACCCTTATTATGGTAGTGGCATTTTTCCTCCTACCCTTATTATGGTAGTGGCATTTTTCCTCCTACCCTTATTATGGTAGTGGCACTTTTCTTCCTACCCTTATTATGGTAGTGGCATTTTTCCTCCTACCCTTATTATGGTAGTGGCATTTTTCCTCCTACCCTTATTATGGTAGTGGCACTTTTCCTCCTACCCTTATTATGGTAGTGGCACTTTTCCTCCTACCCTTATTATGGTAGTGGCACTTTTCCTCCTACCCTTATTATGGTAGTGGCACTTTTTCTCCTACCCTTATTATGGTAGTGGCACTTTTTCTCCTACCCTTATTATGGTAGTGACACTTCTCCTCCTCCCCTTTTCTTCTCTTCCAAGTTTCACAATCCATTCCCCTCACCACATCGAGGCAGCCCCCGAGTCTTTGCTTCTGCGGTCATCTGTGGGCCATCTTTAATATTAGGATCCAGCTGGAATTTAGAAACATCTGGGGTCTTTTGGGCCATATGGAGCTTTGTGGCCATCTGGGAGTCTTGTAACTATTTGGAATATTGTGTCCATGTGGACTACTATGGCCATCTGGGCGTATTGTTACCATCTAGAGTCTTTTGTAGCCATCTGGAGTATTGTGGCCATGTGGACTACTGTGGCCATCTGGAGCATTGTTACCATCTGGAGACTTGTAGCTATCTGGAGTATTGTGGCCATGTGGACTACTGTAGCCATCTGGATTATTGCGGCCATGTGGACTACTGTAGCCATCTGGATTATTGCGGCCATGTGGACTACTGTAGCCATCTGGATTATTGCGGCCATGTGGACTACTGTAGCGTTCTGGAAACAAGAATATCCAGTTTGCTATTTTTCTCTTTCATTTACTTTGAACTTATACCCATGTCATACTGTCAGGGTGATTGAAGTACCTCCCTGTAGACCAGAAGACTCTACTCCTAACTTCTGACGGTGAAAAAGTTGGCGACATAAGGAACTCTCACCCCCTTTTCCCTTGGGTGTTGATCGGCGTTGGTAAAATATGATGATTATAATACTACTATAGTGTTCTTGATGTTTGGTAAGTGTTGCGTGTCTTGTGTTGTGTTCTTGTGTTGGCCTCCAGTGTTGGGTGAGGTCTGTCTTTCTCTAGCTCTGTCTATTGCTCTTTGTCTCTTTATCTCTCTTTCTTACTTTTTCTCTCTGTTTCTTTTTCCCTTGTCACCTCCTCCGTTCTGACTATCATAAATAAGTGAGGTCTCTTGGCATGAAAATCAACCGCGCATAGCCAATTGGGTTTTTCTTGGGCCACTCCTTCACTGTGTTCAGGGGGCCCCCTCCTCCCCCCCCCCAGCATAAGAAGCAGCCAGTGGTGGAAGAAACAGCTGAGGGAAAAACAGTAGTAGCCGAAGTAGTAGTAGTAGTAATAGTAGACTTAGTAGTAAAATCACAGCATTTAGGGAGATAACAGGATGATAATGACAGAAATAAACAAACACAAGAGGTTGAAAGGGTCATGGTAGTAGAATATACAGTATTACTCGAGGTGAATTATTTAAGGATTCTCACAGTATTACTCGAGGTGAATGATTTAAGGATTCTCACAGTATTACTCGAGGTGAATTATTTAAGGATTCTCACAGTATTACTCGAGGTGAATGATTTAAGGATTCTCACAGTATTACTCGAGGTGAATGATTTGAGGATTCTCACAGTATTACTCGAGGTGAATTATTTAAGGATTCTCACAGTATTACTCGAGGTGAATGATTTGAGGATTCTCACAGTATTACTCGAGGTGAATTATTTAAGGATTCTCACAGTATTACTCGAGGTGAATTATTTAAGGATTCTCACAGTATTACTCGAGGTGAATTATTTAAGGATTCTCACAGTATTACGCGAGGTGAATTATTTAAGGATTCTCACATATTACTCGAGGTGAATTATTTAAGGATTCTCACAGTATTACTCGAGGTGAATTATTTAAGGATTCTCACAGTATTACTCGAGGTGAATTATTTAAGGATTCTCACAGTATTACTCGAGGTGAATTATTTAAGGATTCTCACAGTATTACTCGAGATGAATTATTTAAGGATTCTCACAGTATTACTCGAGGTGAATTATTTAAGGTTTCTCACAGTATTACTCGAGGTGAATTATTTAAGGATTCTCACAGTATTACTCGAGGTGAATTATTTAAGGATTCTCACAGTATTACTCGAGGTGAATTATTTAAGGATTCTCACAGTATTACTCGAGGTGAATTATTTAAGGATTCTCACAGTATTACGCGAGGTGAATATTAGATTCTCCAGTATACGAGGTGAATATTTAGATTCTCAGATAAGGTTAGATTTACGTAGTGAGGATTCCTATTACGAGGTGAATATTGATTCCATACGAGTGAATATGATTCAAATTCTCGAGGTGAATTATTTAAGGATTCTCACAGTATTACTCGAGGTGAATGATTTAAGGATTCTCACAGTATTACTGAGGTGAATTATTTAGATTCTCACAGTATACTGAGGTGAATGATTTAAGGATTCTCACAGTATTACTGAGGTGAATTATTTAAGGATTCAGTATTACTCGAGGTGAATTATTTAAGGATTCTCACAGTATTACTGAGGTGAATTATTAGATTCTCACAGTATTCCTGAGGTGAATTATTTAAGGATTCTCACAGTATTACTGAGGTGAATGATTTGTGATTCTCAGTATTACTCGAGGTGAATGATTTAAGGATTCTCATATTACTTGAGGTGAATGATTTAAGGATTCTCACAGTATTACTCGAGGTGAATGATTTAAGGATTCTCACAGTATTACTCGAGGTGAATTATTTAAGGATTCTCACAGTATTACTCGAGGTGAATTATTTAAGGATTCTCACAGTATTACTCGAGGTGAATGATTTAAGGATTCTCACAGTATTACGAGGTGAATGATTTAGGATTCTCACAGTATTACTCGAGGTGAATTATTTAAGGATTCTCACAGTATTACGCGAGGTGAATGATTTAAGGATTCTCACAGTATTACGCGAGGTGAATGATTAAGGATTTCACAGTATTACTGAGGAATGATTTATGATTCTCACAGTATTACTCGAGGTGAATTATTTAAGGATTCTCACAGTATTACTCGAGGTGAATGATTTAAGGATTCTCACAGTATTACTCGAGGTGAATTATTTAAGGATTCTCACAGTATTACTTGAGGTGAATGATTTAAGGATTCTCACAGTATTACTCGAGGTGAATGATTTAAGGATTCTCACAGTATTACTCGAGGTGAATGATTTAAGGTAGTAGAATATACAGTATTACTCGAGGTGAATTATTTAAGGATTCTCACAGTATTACTCGAGGTGAATGATTTAAGGATTCTCACAGTATTACTCGAGGTGAATTATTTAAGGATTCTCACAGTATTACTTGAGGTGAATGATTTAAGGATTCTCACAGTATTACTCGAGGTGAATGATTTAAGGATTCTCACAGTATTACTCGAGGTGAATGATTTAAGGATTCTCACAGTATTACTCGAGGTGAATGATTTAAGGATTCTCACAGTATTACTCGAGGTGAATGATTTTAGGATTCTCACAGTATTACTCGAGGTGAATTATTTAAGGATTCTCACAGTATTACTCGAGGTGAATTATTTAAGGATTCTCACAGTATTACTCGAGGTGAATGATTTAAGGATTCTCACAGTATTACTCGAGGTGAATGATTTAAGGATTCTCACAGTATTACGCGAGGTGAATGATTTAAGGATTCTCACAGTATTACGCGAGGTGAATGATTTAAGGATTCTCACAGTATTACTCGAGGTGAATTATTTAAGGATTCTCACAGTATTACTCGAGGTGAATTATTTAAGAAAATGATTTAAGGATTCTCTACAGTATTACTTCGAGGTGAATGGATTTGGTTGATTCTCAACAGTATTATCGATTAAGGATTCTTTGCCAGTATTACGCGAGGTGACGATTTATGATTCTCACAGTATTACTTCGAGGTGAATTATTTAATGATTCTCACAGTATTACTTCGAGGTGAATTATTTAAGGTTTCACAGTATTACTCGAGGTGAATTATTTAAGGATTCTCACAGTATTACTCGAGGTGAATTATTTAAGGATTCTCACAGTATTACTCGAGGTGAATTATTTAAGGATTCTCACAGTATTACGCGAGGTGAATTATTTAAGGATTCTCACAGTATTACTCGAGGTGAATTATTTAAGGATTCTCACAGTATTACTCGAGGTGAATTATTTAAGGATTCTCACAGTATTACTCGAGGTGAATTATTTAAGGATTCTCACACTATTACTCGAGATGAATTATTTAAGGATTCTCACAGTATTACTCGAGGGTTGTTCATTGGCGTCCACTTTTAAGATAAAATAATAACTAACTCTAGCTGAATCAAAATCCATACGTTAGGTCATAAGCGGCGGGTGTTGCTGATGAGTAAACGACTTACACTACACCCACGGCAGAAGAGTAACACCACAACACCGCCACCACAAATGTAACACTGCAATACCAGCACCACAGCACCAACACCACAAATGTAACACTGCAATACCAACACCACAGCACCAGCACGACAACACCAGCACGACAACACCAGCACGACAACACCAGCACCACAACACCACCACCACAACACCAACACACCAACATCACATTACCAACACCACAACACCAGCATCACAACACCAGCATCACAACACCAGCACCACAACACCAGCATCACATTACCAACACCACAACACCAACACCACAACACCAGCAACACAACACCAGCATCAAGCAACACCAACATCACAACACCAACACCACAACACGAGCACCACAACACCATCATCACAACACCACCACCACAACACCAGCACCACAACACCAACATCACATTACCAACACCACAACACCAGCATCACATCACAACACCAGCACCACAACACCAGCATCACATTACCAACACCACAACACCAACACCACAACACCAGCAACACAACACCAGCATCACAACACCAACATCACAACACCAACACCACAACACGAGCACCACAACACCATCATCACAACACCATCATCACAACACCATCATCACAACACCAACACCACAACACCAGCACCACAACACCAGCATCACACCACAACACCATCATTACAACACCAGTACCCACAACACCAGCACCACAACACCAACACACACAACACCAACACCACAACACCAGCACGACAACACCAGCACGACAACACCAGCACGACAACACCAGCACGACAACACCAGCACGACAACACCAGCACGACAACACCAGCACCACAACACCAGCACCACAACACCAACATCACATTACCAACACCACAACACCAACACCACAACACTAGCATCACACCACAACACCAGCACCACAACACCAGCACCAAAGCACTAGCACCACAACCCGTCAGTAATGTCAACAGGTCGCCGCTCTACCCTCGAGCGGTCCAGTGTTTAATGCAATAATAACGTGTTTGTGTCCTTGGCTGTGCTGGGATCAACAGTCCGCCTCCAGTGGAGTCAGGTCATTGGGGGTCATGACTCTCTCTCTCTCTCTCTCTCTCTCTCTCTCTCTCTCTCTCTCTCGTGGACGCAGATATCTCTGATACGGATGCCATTACCAACTCGCCTGGTCATGCTGAATCCAACACCCTTCAAGAGCCAGACCCCAGTGATTATGACAGTGACGGTAATGTTTCTCTGGGAAACACTACCCGAAGTGGAAACACCAATGCCACGGACCGTATCACCCTGCCCTCTGCATATACCTAGATCACGCGCACCTACAGTGATTTACTTGCATATATATATATATATATATATATATATATATATATATATATATATATATATATATATATATATATATATATATATATATATAAGTATTCAGCTAAGCTCTGTTTGATAATTATCATATAACAAAGTTGATAGTAGGGGCCTTAGAACATCACATCACACTGTATACTAAACCTTGGGTTTACATGGAGGCAGTGTGGCCGGGCACCGCACTCTACCGCCATTACTTCCTCAACTGTACAGTTGGTACACTTTCTAAGCAGGGTGGCAAGGGGGGCGGG
This sequence comes from Homarus americanus, assembly GCF_018991925.1. Classification (NCBI taxonomy): domain Eukaryota; kingdom Metazoa; phylum Arthropoda; class Malacostraca; order Decapoda; family Nephropidae; genus Homarus; species Homarus americanus. The sequence goes on along the minus strand of NW_024716703.1, from coordinate 1,873,772 downwards.
GAGACCAGTGATCCTGAAGATGGTTGTAAAGTTTGGTTTTATTATATAGTAAACAACTCATCTATCGTGTAGTGTATGGTCTATATGTTTTACAACGTATAATATGTGTTTATTTTGTAATATTTATATCCAACACGGCTTGTATATTACACTATACGAGTATTTTCATTACATAATAATATATAGTTTTTATCATTTATTTGCTTTTATTTATACATTATGTTCAGTTTCTATTACATACTGTACAGCTGGTACAGTTTTTACTATATATCTTACGGCTATATAACTATTTCCACTCTACGCGTAACTATATAGACTAAGGTCTCTCGGGCACCCTGCACAAGTAGTGGCATGGTGGCACAATTAGCACAGGTAGTGGGGGAAGCTCTTTCAGGTAGGAATCCTTAGGTGAATGTGGGGAGGGAGGGGAGGGAGGACAAAGTGAGCGAGTGCGTGGAACAGGTGTAGAAGGGGAGAGGGGTGGGAGAGGAAGAAGAGGGGGGGAGGCGGATGTTGTGATGGTATTGATATGCCGAGTGGTGGGTGATGCTCTCTCTCTCTCTCTCTCTCTCTCTCTCTCTCTCTCTCTCTCTCTCTCTCATCCTCCAGTAACTTTATTTGTCTGTGTGCCTCTTTCGTTTTGGGTGTCCAGAAAAAAAAAACAAGCGTGTTTGTGTATGATTCCTTTTTAGGTTTTGCATCAATCTATCTGAGACATATTTAATATACCTCCATTTAAAATCTTTGAGGATTGTAAGACATTTTTTTAAGTAATGTATTTTTTTTTCTTTTTTTCTTTTGAGGAGAGAAAGCTATGTTGTCTCCGGGGACCTTTTGTGTTAAGCTGGTGGAGTTTTGTCGAGTCTGTCTGTCTGTCTGTCTGTCTGTTTCTCTGCATGGCTCTGTCTGTCTGTCTGTCTGTTTCTCTGCATGGCTCTGTCTGTCTGTCTGTCTGTTGGTATGTATTATGTTTGTCCCTGTCTTTTTCTTCTTGTTCTGTCTGTCTGTTTTTTAAGTCCCATTATTTTGTGCCCTCATTTCCACACATCTCTCTCTCTCTCTCTCTCTCTCTCTCTCCTCCGTCCCCCACACATCCCTCTCTTTCTCCTCAGCCCCACACACACACATCCCTCTCTCTCTCTCTCTCCCTCCTCAGTCCCACACACATCCCTCTCTCTCTCCCCAGTCACACACACACACCGAACTATGGGGTCAACACACTCAACTTTGATGTCAACACACTCCTCTATGACGTCAACACACTCAACTATGACGTCAACACATATTTTGCACAATTGTTTACATTCCGGTGGACGCCGGACCTACTGAATTAGTAATATGATAACAAGAAAGCAGTGTGTGTGTGTGTGTGTGCGTGCGTGCGTGTGTAATAATAATAATAATAATAATAATAATAATAATAATAATAATAATAAGGAACGTTTTATTGAAAGAGCATGGCAGCCGGAAGGCTGAAAATATACAGTTACATAATTGGGGAATGGGTCTCTTTATTTACAAATAATATACAAGTAACATATGTGATACAAATATGATATATATACTAACTAGGTTGATTACAAGTTATTGATAATTTTTACAATGGTTGGGACTCGGCTGTTCTTATAGCGATCAGTTCGTGCTCGTATGGACTGGATGCGGTTGTGGTGTCGAACAGCAGTTTTCGGACGAGGGATCTCGGGTGGTAGTAGGAGCCGGTGTCGAGGATGGTGCAGAAGCTTCTCACCAAATTTGCAGATGAGGTCGTGGTGATGGTCAGTGTGTTGAGCGCTTCTTGATATATGGAAGGGGAGAGAATAATCTTGCATGCCCTCTTTTGCACTTTTTTTAGGTGTTTATGTTGTGTGGCATTTAGGGAGGAAGACCAGGTAGGGGAGGCATAGGTGAGCTTGAGAAGTATGAATGTTGAGTAAACACCGAGGAGCTCGGGCGCAGGAACTCCAAGGGACTTGAGTCGGCGGAGGAGGTGGGGACGGAAACTGGAGGATTTGACAACTGCACTGACGTGTGGTTTCCAATTTAATTTGTTGTCTATGGTGACGCCGAGGAGCTTAGTGGAATCTACAACCTGGAGTGTGTTGGGACCTAAAGTAATGGAAGGGGGTGGGACAGCGTCGGAGGAGAGGTTGATGTGCATTATCATGGTCTTGGTATGGTTGATGGTGACGTGGTTGATGGTGGCCCAGTTTTGGAGACTGTTGAATATATCCTGAAGGGCGGTATAGTCGGGAGCAGAATTGTTGACATTGATCCCAAAGGTGGAGTCGTCGACATATTTCCAGCGAGCAGGGGTTTCTCTTAGGGCATCATTGATAAGCATAAGGAAGCATAGTGGTCCCATCTTGGTGCCTTGGCCACAGGTGAGTGACTGAAAAGTGGAGACAGCCCCTCGGAAGCGTACATCTTGGCGTCGGTCACTAAGGAAGTCTATAAGCCATGGTATAAGACCCCATACCTCCCTCCCCCATCCTTCCTCCCCTCCTCCCCTCCTCCCTCACCCTCTTCTCCCTCACCCCCTCCTCCTACCCTCCCTCCTTCCGTCCACATCCCTAATTCATTCTTCTCCCTTCTTCCCCCCTCACTCCCTACACATATCCTCTCCCTCGTCTCCTCCTTATCACCACCTCCCTCTCACCACCACTTCCCTCTCACCACCACCACCACCTCCCTCTCACCACCACCCTCTCACCACCACTCTCCTGGCTCCCACACTCTTACCTCCATCACACTCCCATTCAATCCACTACGTCACCCTCCCGCCCACCCCTCCCTACCCATCACCCACTCCCCACCGCCCACTCTGCCCACCTCTACACTCTTAATTCGAGGAAGTGAGAGATGTAATCAGGTAGAGTGAGATGAGGGAGAGTGTGAGAGGCTCGGGCCGTCTCGCTCTCACTATCTCTTCCACATTTAACTCACTTTTTTGTGGGTTAGGCCTTATTTATGTACGTCATTTTATAGATGAGGTTGTGTGTGTGTGTGTGTGTGTGTGTGTGTGTGTGTGTGTGTGTGTTAAATCAAACTTAAAATGAATGCTGGATTGAGTAGATTTCACATTTTTAGTTCTTACTCAGCTGGATTGACTGCTTATAGGACAGTGTAAGCGGCCTTCATTATAATATATCCTCACACGAGACAAAAAATAATAAATGAATAATGGTGATCGTTGAAGATTTGGCTGTTAGAAAGATTTTTTTTTTTGGTTTCAGTGTGACAGTAGGCAGAGAGACAGACACTCCTACGCCACAAACAGAACCTTTAGTGTTTGGAGTGATGATGAACGTGTGGTATGATGGCTTAGTCTAATCAAATATTGTTAGCTAGACAATACACAGTGAAGGATTATATGGAATTGTTTAATGCAGCTTCACTTTAAAGGCAAATAAATTCAGCAAAATAATCAACTACACAACGTAATGTAAATCTTTTATATAAAGGCACAAGAGTAAGACGCAAGGAAGAGTAATTAGACTGTATTTGTAGTGTTTGTCTCAAGGGCGCCAAAGTTCAGGTTGTCTTAGGGGCCGGGAGCACTAAGCACGGCGCTGTAAGTGGGTAGGTGAGGTAGGTTAGGAGGTGGGCAGAGAGAGGAGGTACATTGGTCGCTAGGTGGGTAGGAGAGAGGGATAGGTTGTTCAAGTCGGTGAGGGAAGCAGGTAGGGTAGGTAGGTAAAGGAGGTAGATAGGAAGGGGAGGAGACAGGTAGGTAAGGAAAGGTGAGGCAGGTGAACAATACCGTGCAGGGTGACGGTGAGTGATCGTGGCGTCAGCTGTTTCACCTTGTTAAGTGAACAGTGAAAAAAAAAATCTAATTGATCCTAGCAACACAAATCACGAGATGAAGGGGTGAGGAATGGGTGAGGGGAGGAGGAGGTAATGGAAGGGAGGAAGAGGTGAGATGGGAGGTGGTAAGGAAAGAAAGTAAAAGAGAGAGGAGAGAGAGGAGGTTAGAGGTAAGGACAGGTAAAGGAGGAGGGTAAATATATAGATGGGGAGATGATGATGGGGAGGTAAGTGGTCAGGGAGGGGGAGAAGGTTGGTAGGTGAGGTGGTGACTTTGCACCAATTCTTTCCTCCTCCTCCTCCTCCTTCCCTCCTCCTCCTCCCCTCCCTCCTCCCTCCTCCCCCCTCCCTCCTTGCCTTTGCCTCCCTCCCGTTTCCCCCCCTTCTCCCCTTTCCATCCTTCTTTCTGTCTCTCCCCACACCTCTCCCCTTCCCTTTCCTTCCTCTCTTCCCTTACTCCCTCCTTCTCCCTCCCTCCCTCACCTTGCAGGCAGCAGGTGGCGGCATCAGTCAGGCGAGAAGGGAGACATCAAGGGGAAGGAGCCATTTTTCCATCACTTTGTTTTAAGGTGTTCACTTGGCGGAAAACCTCACCCTTCCCTCTCCTCCTCTCTCTCCCTCTCTCCTCCTCTCTGTCCCTCTCTCCCTCTCCCTCTCTGTCCCTCTCCCTCTCCTCCCTCCCTCTCCTCCCTCTCCTCTCTCTCCCTCTCCCCTCCTCTCCCGTCCCTCTCCCCTCCTCTCCGTCCCTCTCTCCCTCCTCTCCGTCCCCTCTCCCTCCTCTCCGTCCTCTCCCCTCTCTCCGTCCCTCTCCCTCCTCTCCGTCCCCTCCCCTCCTCCTCTCCCTCTCTCCTCCTCTCTCCGTCCCTCTCCTCCTCTCCCTCCCTCTCTCCCTCTCCCTCCCTCTCCGTCCTCTCCCCTCCTCTCTCTCCCTCTCCTCCTCCCCTCTCCCTCCTCTCCTCCCTCTCCTCCTCTCTCCTCTCCTCCCTCCTCTCCCTCCCTCTCTCTCCCCTCTCCTCTCCCCTCCCCCTCCTCTCCCTCCCCTCTCCCCTCCTCTCCGTCCCTCTCCCCTCCTCTCCGTCCCTCTCCCCTCCTCTCCGTCCTCTCCGTCCCTCTCCCCTCCCTCTCCGTCCTCTCCCCTCCTCTCTCCCTCTCCCCTCTCTCCCGTCCCTCTTCTCTCCTCTCTCCGTCCTCTCTCTTCCTTCCTCTCTCCTTCCTTCCTTCCTTCTTCTTCATCCTTCCTTCTTCTTACATCCTTCCTTCTTCTTACATCCTTCCTTTTTCTTTCCCTCACGTCCTCTGTTCCCATTTATTTCCTTGTCCTTCCATCCTCCTTCATCTCTCTCTCTCTCTCTCTCTCTCAGCGCGCCTATATTTCATCTTTTTCCTCTCCCTTTTACCTTTCCTGTTGCACAAGGAGAGAGAGAGAGAGAGAGAGAGAGAGAGAGAGAGAGAGAGAGAGAGAGAGAGAGAGAGAGGGGGGGCCTCCATCATCCACAAGCCTCGTTTCTCTCTCGACCAAACCACTAATTAAAGAACTTAAGATAAATATTATTCCTAAACCTCAAAGTGAAAAATTACCACAAAGAAAAATTCTCCCCCAATGTAGATGACACTTAGGGTAAAATCTTTGTTAGGGAAAGAAATAATCGCTAAGGGGAAAATTTTCAGTTTTGAGAAAATCTTCAAGGCAGGGGGAATTTTTTTTTGTCTGGGGAAATAATTTTAGTTAAGGGAAAAATCTTCTGGTTCGGGGAAAAATCTTGAGGTTGGGGAAAGTCTTCTGGTTAGGGGAAAATCTTGAGGTTGTGGAAAGTCTTCTGGTTAGGGGAAAATTTTAGTTGGGGGATTTTTGTTTGTTTTAAAGCACTCGAGGCAACATACGAGTATATAAGTTCAGGGGAAATATTTAAGAAGGGGGAAATATACAGTATTTCTCAGGGGAAACTATTTAATTTGGGGGGAAATATTTTATCTAGGAAGAAATATGCAACAGGGGAAAATATTAAACTCAGGGTGGGGGGGGGGGAGAATTATTAAGTTAGAGAAATATGTTCATTAAAGTGGCTAAGTGACAAGTAACACGTTTAAGGTAGAATAATAAAACGTGGGGAAAATACTCAAGTTTTTTGGTGGGATAATATTCGATTTGGGGAAAATATTCAAGATAAGGGAAATATTCGGCAATGGCTGATCTTTGGAAATCAATTAACGGATAGGAAGTGTGGAAGCCTTGGGGGGTGTTGACACAGTGTTATTTGATGGGTCCAGGAAAGAAATATATATTCTGCCCGCGTTTCTGTGTATTGTCCGAGAGGAATATATTCTGCCCCAACTCCTGTTTCTCGTATATTGCAATTTTTTCCTTCGATTGTTTATTTTCCGACAGTATTTTCTGTCTGTGGATTTTGTGGTGATTTCATTCCCTCTCCTGCTTTAACGGTGAGGGTCTTAAAGAATTTGGATCACCCGAAGATTCACTCCTCCAGCTTATTTCACCTGAAGATTAACCACCCTAACGCTAACTGGGGGAGGGGGGGATATAGGGTAAGGCTAGGTTAGGATAAGTTAAGTTAGTGTTAGGTTAGGTTAGCAAGCGTAAAGATGGGTTAAGTTTTTGTGAAGTTAGGTTGCATAAAGTTTGGTTTATATGGTTTACTTAGTGTTAGTGCTAGGTTAGGTTTAGTTAAACATAAGAACATAAGAATGGAGGGAACTGCAGCGGGCCTATTGGCCCATACTGGGCAGTCCCATTTACACCCAACACCTATTGCTCATATATCCATCCAACCTATGTTTGAAGCTATCCAGCGTATTTGAGTTAATGATGATATTTGGTAACTTGTTCCACTCGTCCACTGCTCTATTTCCAAACCAGTGTTTACCTATTTCACGCCTAAATCTAATTTTTTCTAATTTAAAACCATTGTTACGAGTTCGCTCCTGGTTGGATAGTTTGAGTACCTTTGTAATGTCCCCCTTTCTTAGCCCTGACTTCCATTTATACACCTCAATCATATCGCCCCTCACTCTACGTCTCTCAAAGGAGTGCAAATTAAGATGCTTTAACCTGTCTCTGTGCTCAAGGTTCCTAATGCCCGGGATTAGTCTGGTTATTCTCCTCTGAATTCTTTCCAAGGATTCTATATCCATTCTGTAATACGGTGACCAGAATTGAACTGCGTAATCCAAGTGAGGTCTCACAAGCGCAAGATATAGTTTTAGGATGACCTCGTTAGTCTTGTAACTAACACTACTTTGTATGAACCCAAGTACTTTGTAAGCCTTGTTTAGAGCAAGTACACATTGTTTACCTGGTTTGTGATTCCTAATTATCATTACTCCTAAATCTTTCTCACAGTCGGATTTCTCTATAACATCGTTGGTCATCTGGTATCTGGTTTCTCTGTTTACATCTCCTATACTGAGTACTTTACATTTGTTCACATTAAATTTCATCTGCCATTTTTCAGACCATTCGAAAAATTTGTTTAGATCTTCCTGTAGTTTTGCGGAGTCCTCGTCAGATTTAATAACACGTCCTATTTTGGTCCTATGTTAGGCTAAGTTAGATTAGTGTTAGATTAGTGTTAGATTAGGTTAGATTAGTGTTAGATTAGGCTATTGTTAGTGTGGCGAATATTCAGGTGATCTTTAAGTTTTTCCCTGATACTTGTTGATATAATTCTGGTACTTAGTTATATCTATTGCTGGTTGCTTCATCAGTCAGTGTGTTAGTGTATAATGAGGCGGGGCTCCAGGCACTACTGTATGCTCGTGTTGGCGATGGTCTTTTTCTACTGGTCCTTGTGTGATGGGTGGGTGGGTTGATGGGCGGGGAGGAGGACGAATTGGGTAGGGGATTGATGGGGTGGTGGGGGGATAAAGAAGTTTGGTGGGGCGGTGAGAGTGTAGTGGTGGGGCAGTGGGCGAGTGTAGAGCTTTGGTGGGGCGGTGGAAGAGTGTAGACTGTAGAACTATGGTGGGATGGTGAGTGGGTGTAGACTGTAGAACTATGGTGGGATGGTGAGTGGGTGTAGACTGTAGAACTATGGTGGGATGGTGAGTGGGTGTAGACTGTAGAACTATGGTGGGATGGTGAGTGGGTGTAGACTGTAGAACTATGGTGGGATGGTGAGTGAGTGTTGACTGTAGAACTATGGTGGGGAGGATGGTGGGTGCAGTACTGTGGTGGGGAGGAACACATAATCTGTCTTGGTTGAAGGTTCCTGTGAGGTCAACAAAGCCAGTAAGAAAAACACTGTAGCTATTTTAGAAGTCAAGGAGAAACGTAACCACGACAACGAGAAGGAAAGAGACGAGAGGGAGGGAAGGAGAGGGGGGGAGGGGCAGTAAAAAGCACAACAAAGAATCTCATAAAGGTTACAACGTTGACATGGCATTGGTGTTTTAGGTTCATAGATGCATCATAAGCATTGCAACACACACACACATACACACACACTGGCACATAGACACATGATCCCTCCAATATATAAACAGTAAAAAACAAATGAGTATCGTCGCTGCCTTGATCCCTCTGATATGGCCCTTTAAAAAAGCGTAAAAGTGTTACAAAACAGTTTTAACAAGGAGAGAGAGAGAGAGAGAGAGAGAGAGAGAGAGAGAGAGAATTGGGAAGCAGTTGAAGTCCTTTGTCGAGGAAGAGGACGGCGACTTGGGTACGAAAGCAATTGCATTGTGATTTGTAGAGATGTAAGGTGAAGGGTGGACGAGGAATGGTCTTGGGGGCCTGTCCATAATAGTGAGCTCCGTTTGGCAAGTTGGCTGAAAGAACCCATGTGCCGGGGTGGGGGGTTCTTGCGCGTGCGTGCAAAGATCTTTGCTTTGTCTGTGTGATTGTGTGTTTTAGGGTTTCTGTTTTGTATGTTTGTGTGGGTCAGGCTGTAGAGATTATAATACGAACATTTACTTGTCCCAGGCAAGTGAAATTGACTTGCCCGGAATAGTTTTTTTTTTTTACTTGTCCTGACTAATTTTTGGAGGAAAATTGCTTGCCCGGATTTTTTATGGGAAGGTGAAATAACATTTTTTAAATATTCAATTTATTGTGTTTCAACTCAAAAGGTCACTTGTGTCCGTCTAAATGGTGTCAATGACGGTAAAACTTGTCATATAAGGCCATAACTCCTGTCACCTCACGTCTACAGCCTCTCAGCCTGGTGGTTCCTTTGAAATGTTGACGCCGACCGACTAGAGGCGGGTTAATGTAGAGCAAATAACCAACACCTGATTGATATAGGTCACTAATCGTGGTACACTGATGACAAGTGACCCGTTGACCGACCTCCCTTGTTAAATATATGCTGTGGGTCACACACACCTGAAAATTTTTCGTACAGGTGCTGTATTTTTCTTCTCACCATATTAGATTTTCCGCCGGGCACTGCTAACCTGCACTCCATGGTGTGGGCATTTAAAGAACTGCTTCATTTGTTTGTTTGTGTGTGTCTGTGCAAAGGTCTCTGCTTGTGTAATAATAATAATAATAATAATAATAATAATAATAATAATAATAATAATAATAGTAAACGGTTTATTAATAGAGTTGCAGCCGGTGGCTGAAAATATACAGACTTACATTTGATTTAGACATAATGATATAATATGCATTGAATACATTTACAGGGCTGTACAGTACATAAATCAGGAGTTGTTTATTATTTTAACAATAGATGGGATGGCGCTATTCTTATATCTGTCTCTGCGGGCTCTTATGGGCTGAATTTTGTTGTAGTGGCGGACTGCGCGAGGAGGGTGGGGGGCTGCCGGTGGCAGGAGGTGGCGATGACAAGGGTGGTGCATAAGTTGGCTGCCAAACCTTTCCAGTGCTTGGTGGTGGAGGTCACTGAGGGATGGCATTTCCAGGGTGGGGAGAGCATTGATGTAACCGGAGTATTCTGCGCTGAGCATGATTCTGAAGGCCCTTTTCTGTATCTTCGTTAGCTGACGTCGTTGGGTGGGGTTGAGAGAAGACGACCAGGCTGGTACAGTGGTTTGTGTATTTTGAGAGATGTGTCACCACTGTTTGCCTACATCGTAGTGAAACTAGCAGAATGGTCTGAACTACCCTCGCTATAGTAACCAGACCAAGGATGTTAAACAAGCAGTCCTCCCATTATTTGTGAATCCACGCAATTCTTGCATGATTATAGTTTTAATATAAAATATCATGACTCCTATCTGTTGTCTGGTGGGCGGTGGAGGCAACTGTATCACACGGTCCAAAAAGTATATTTACGATTTTGTGTTACACTATAATACAATGGTTGTGCCACACTGATACAATAGATGAACATATTTGACAACCCTACCGAGACAACAGGAGTCGTAGTGTTCATTTTGAAATTCATTGGACCACCCGTAAAGATATTTTTTGAAATGTGTTTACTTCCAAGGTTGGGTACGGAATCCTGTATACGAGTGAGTCAAGGGAAAATAATTATTCCACATTAATAACCAGCACTGTATTAATTACTAACACACACACACACACACCTGTAATCACGTCATCTAGATGTATATATAAGCTCCCTCAAAAAATTCCATCAACCTAATGTCAGCATTTTTACACGTACTCGTACAAGGGCGGCGGTGCGTGGCGGGAAGAACGGAAGTCTATGAATATCGCCAATTCCGCATTTCTGGTTGACAAAAGAGAGAGGTGGGGTGAGGGTATCTACATATGTAATTAAGAAAGGTAACAGTAGAAAAGTATAATGTTTTCCATAAAGAGAGAGAGAGATCATATGCTAACTGTGAAACCCTGACATGACTCCTTATATACGAGTAAACTACGACAGGAGAGCGGCAGTGCAGGCAAGTACTCTCGTCGTCTCACACTACCGGAGATATTCAGGCGGCTGAGGGAGGCATACAATTTACCATAATTAAGCCACAGTTTTTTGCTTCACACTTTGTAAAAAACAAAAATCTGTGAGTTTATCTTTTATGTGAGAGGAGACTGCGGGTAGGTTAGGTTAGGGTAGCCTTTTTTATGGGATTAGCCCACCAGGGCACAGGCCAATGACCCACATCAGGGCCTGGGGGCGAAAATATATTAATAACAATAATAATAATACTAATACTAATAATAATAATAAATATTCATAAAAAATATATATTAAATTAAAATATACTACTACTACTACTACTAATAATAATAATAGTAATAATAAGGGACCATAAATAAATACAAAAAATCAGTAAAGATTAATAGTGAGAGACGATATACTGTATGTTGTGTTGTCCCAGTCAGAGAAACAGTTGAAACCGTGCAATTGTGTGGAAATGAGGCAAAAAGTCAGATCACCAACCTGGTTAGGTTAAGTTAGCATTAATTTAGGTTAGGTTAGCGTTGGGGCTTAATCTTCAGCTGAATGAACTATTGTACAGTAATCTTCAGATGATACGTCATTTCTGTACTTTAAATCATCCAGTAATTAAGCGCATTTATCTTGCCTCTAGACACGAGGAGACTTAATCCTTTGTCAACCTTTATGAGTTAGAGGCTTTTGATTAGGTACAGGGATTACTGACACTCCTTCCCTCCCTCCCACTCCCCGTCCTTTCTTCCTCCCTCCAATCCTTTCCTCTCCCTCCTTTCTCCCAATCCCCGCCCTCTCACTCCTAATCCCAGACCCCTCTCCCAATCCTCCTTCCTAATCCCAGACCCCTCTCCCAATCCTCCTTCCTAATCCCAGACCCCTCTCCCAATCCTCCTTCCTAATCCCAGACCCCTCTCCCAATCCTCCTTCCTAATCCCAGACCCTCTCCCAATCCTTCCTATCCCAGACCCCTCTCCCAATCCTCCTTCCTAATCCCAGACCCTCTCCCAATCCTCCTTCCTAATCCCAGACCCCTCTCCCAATGCGGACGAGAGATGGTGGGGGGGTGAATGAGCTGTAAGACTAGGGGGTTGAGGAGGACGAGGGGGGGTGAAGGAGTGGGAGAGGCCGTAGGAATTGATGGAGAGATGGATAAAGGATTGAGGGGGGGGGGTGAGAAGGGAGGGTTGGTACTAGGGGTTGAAGGGAGGGTGGAAGAAGGGGGGATAGAGAGAGTGAGTGATGAGGAAGACTTTAAGATTGAAGAAGGAAGGAACTGGGAAAGGAGTGAGAGAAGGAGAGGGGTTGCTCTGGGCTCTCTGACCATAAGTGGTATCTTGCTACTGCTGTTCTCCTCTGTAGCAGCTGCAGAGGTTCGCCTTTTCTGAGCTCTATTTAACTTTGTGTTGTTGAACAGAAGTCTGCAACTCTCATGATACTGTGCCTTGTTTCTCCTCAAGGTCTCCTCTATCCCATCATCTTCAACAAGTCTTGCAGGGTCAAGCTTGATTGGCAGTGCATTGATTGAATGAAATAGAGGAATATTCCTTGCCAAGCTCTTGTAACCGTCATCTCCTTTTTTGGCAGAATTTGCATGTGGAGACTTAAGATCTTCCTTCTTATCCTGTTGACAAAGACAACACTTAGCCCAGTCAGTGAGGAATGATTTGTTGGTAGATTTTGTGTCCATAACTATTTTTGATCTTCAGGGCCGAGGGTTCATCCTTTTACCACCCTGATGAGCACTTTCTTGTATGGGATACATCTAGGTTCATGCCTTTTGCCCTACACCTTGTCCGATCGTTCATCCAGTGTCTTAGTCCCGTGCGATCTGTACACCATCCAGATAACTAAAACCCCGTTATCCTTGGCTTGGCTCTCCCGCGCTGGCACATCCTGTCAATTCAGGTGCGGCTGCTTAACTGATTTGGGGTTGGTTAAGCAGCATTTGGGACACTAAGCTGTTGCAGTATGACATGCTTTTTCTTAGCTGACACTGAACCCCATGCTGGGTTGCACAGCAGTGATGTCACCAGTGTGCCCTGGTAGTGCCCGACAATCACTCCCTCACATGCAGAGACCCTCTGCATGCTACCCTCACCGAGTTGGAAAAAACATAAAACCAGTCATATATAAGACAAATGTATATCTAAGAGTATCAGAAATTGAAAAAATCACCTGAGTATACTTGAAAACATATATATCGACACTAAGATCATTTAGATTAACCAACTACATCAATTTTATTAAAAGAAGAGATCATCTTTCGAAGGTCAATTTGGCAGCCATCTTGAAAAATGGCCTCCATCTTGGATTTCCAAATGGCCGATCAGGCAGATTTGACAAGTAGTCCCTAGGCCTAGGGTATGATCATGCCAAATGTCATGCTTGTATCACCATTTGCACGATGTTTCCATTATCTGCTATATTAAAGTAGGGAGGAGGGAAGGAGGGAGAGGAGGTATATAGATAAGAGAAGGAAGGTAGAAGGGAGAAAGGGTTAGATAGGTAGGAGGGAAGGAGAAGGAAAAGGTAACTCGGGTGAAGGAGGAATAAATGAAGAGGTAAACCAAGAAGAGGAGGAGAAAGAATAGTAGTCGGAGGAGGAGGTACACCAGGAGGAAGAGGAGGAGGAAGAGGGTGAAGTAGACCAAGAGGAGGAGGAAGAGGGTGAAGTAGACCAAGAGGAGGAAGAGGGTGAGGTAGACCAAGAGGAGGAAGAGGGTGAGGTAGACCAAGAGGAGGAAGAGGGTGAGGTAGACCAAGAGGAGGAAGAGGGTGAGGTAGACCAAGAGGAGGAAGAGGGTGAGGTAGACCAAGAGGAGGAAAGAGGTGGTGAATAGACCAATAGGAGGAGGAAGAAGGCCAGGAGGAGGAAGAAGAGGTGAAGTAGACCAGAGAGGAGAGAGGAGGAAGAGGGTGAAGTAGATAAGAGGAGGAGCAAAAAAGGGTGAAGTAGACCAAGGAGGAGGAAGGGTGAGGCCAAGGGAGAGAGGGGGAGTAGACCAAGAGGAGGAGGAAGAGGAAGAGGAGATTGAGGTAGACCAATAGGAGGAGGAAGAGGGTGAAGTAGACCAAGAAGGAGGAGGAAGAGGGTGAAGTAGACCAAGAGAGGAGGAAGAGAGTGGGAAGTAGACCAAGAGGAGGAGGAAGAGGGGTGAAGTAGACCAAGAGGAGGAGGAAGAGGGTGAGGGGTAGACAAGAGGAGGAAGAGGAAGAGGGTGAGGTAGACTGTGGGAGGAAGAGGGAGAGCCAAGAGGAGGAAGAGAGAGATGTAGACCAAGGAGAAGAGGAAAGGGTGGGGTAGACCAATAGGGAGGAAGAGGGGTGAGGTAGACCAAGAGGAGGAAGAGGAAGAGGGTGAGGTAGACCAAGAGGAGAAAGAGGTGGAGGTAGACCAAGAGGAAGAAGAGGAGGAGGTAGACTAGGACCAAGAGGAGGAGGAGGAGGTGGAGGAGGAGGTGGAGGAGGAGATAAGAAGCAAGGAAGATCAAAGGTGACACTCAGGTACGCAACATTCAACAATAATTAACGCATTCACGGGCTCACTCGGGCGGCCCCAAACTGCAAATGGCAACGTTGAATAGGCAGGATAATATGTCATTTTTTGTGCTATTTTTCCCCCTTCCCCCTCTACCCCTCCCTTCTCCCCTTCCTCCCTGTCTCTCCTCCTCCTTCTCTCTGTCTCTCCTCCTCCTTCTCCTCCAACTCCTCCGTTCTCCCTGTCCCTCCTCCTCCCTCCCTCTCCTCCTTATCCTGTCCTCCTCCTCCCTCCTCCTCCTCTCCTCCTCCTTCCTCCTCCCTCCCCCTCCTCCTCCCTCTCCCTCCTCCTCCCTTCCTCCTCCCCCTCCCCTCCTCCTCCCTCCTCCCTCCTCCTCACTCTCCCTCCCTCACCTACTCTCCCTCCCTCACTCTACTCCCTCCTCCCTCTCACTACTCTCCTCCCTCACTATCTTGCTGCTCTCCCCACACACCCCTCCCTCTTCCTTTTACATTACCTTGCCTTTCAATCCCTCCTTTTCCTTACCTCCCTCTCCTCTCACTTCCTACCTCCTACTCTCCCCTCTCACTTCGCCTTGAGTCCACTCCCCCCACCCCTCACTCCCTCCCTTCCCTATTACTTGCCTCTCCCTCTCACTTTTCCCCTCCCACTCCTCCTTACCTCCCACTCCTCCTTACCTCCCACTCCTCCTTACCTCCCCTCCCTCTTTACCTCCCCTCCTCCTTACCTCCCTCTCCTCCTTATCTTACTCCCTCCTTACCTCCCACTCCTCCTTACCTCCTCCCACTCCTCCTTACCTCCTCCCACTCCTCCTTACCTCCTCCCACTCCTTACCTCCTCCCACTCCTCCTTACCTCTCACTCCTCCTTACCTCCCACTCCCTCCTCTCACCTCCCCTTCCTTCCCACTCTCCCCTCTTACCAACGGGGAAACCCCAGGCGTCACCAATGCAGAGATGTAGGTGTCGGCTGCTGCACTGCCTGGCCCTCTGTGTCAGCTGGGATAAGGGACTCGATCCTGTGTGTCAGCTGGGATAAGGGAGTCGATCCTGTGTGTCAGCTGGGATAAGGGATGGGATAAGAGTCGATCTCTGTGCCCAGCTGGGATAAGGGGACTCGAATGTGTCAGCTGGGATAAGGGAGTCGATCCTGTGTGTCAGCTGGGATAAGGGAGTCGATCCTGTGTGTCAGCTGGGATAAGGGAGTCGATAAGGGATAAGGGTCGATCCTGTGTGTCAGCTGGGATAAGGGACTCGATCCTGTGTGTCAGCTGGGAAAAGGGATAATCTATCCTCTATGTAAACTGGGATATCATTTGAATTACACACACACACACTCTCTCTCTCTCTCTCTCTCTCTCTCTCTCTCTCTCTCTCCTTCTCGTCTCCATTTCTCTCCGTCGGTGCTGTACCTCCTGTCAAATGCAGCAGAGAGCCACTGGGCAGACAACATTCAAGCGGTGACCTCCTCTGGTTTAGTCATCCTACTCCTTGACCTTTGACCTGGTGGTGTTGCTGTGGGTCAAGGTCGGTGTCTGTGGCCAGTTTGGTCTGTCATCACCTATTACAGACTTGTGGTGTTGACAGACAGACAGACAGACAGATAAAGAGAAAAATATACAAGGCAGACATGTGAAAATGGAGATAGAAAGGTAGATGTAGACAGATAAATGAGACGGCTTGGTTGGTGGACAGGCAGCAGCCATAGACAGAGGCAGGTAGATAAAGACAGACAGAACAAGAAAAAGACAGGCAGCTGCAGACAGATAAACGAGACAACTTGGTAGGACAGACTGGCAGACAAAATGACATATCGTATTGGTAAAGACACAGACAGACACACACAGACAAATTTAGACGAAGGCAGACAGACAGACACAGTAACCCCACAACCCATTAATACACACACACACACACACCACACGCGCACACACACCACACACACGCACCACACGCACACACACACACACCACACACACACGCACACACGCACACACACACTATGGGCCCATCCTTGAGGCCTAGAAATGATCCCTTAATGGGTTTTGGTCTACGTTTCCATCAAGGGTTAAGACCGTTTGTCGGATCGGCAAGTGGTGTTGATACTCGCGTTATGACATAGTGGAGGCTTAGTCTGTTCGTCTGTCAGTCTGCCCATCCGATAAAAGGTTAAAGGTCACTGTTGAAAAGATGTGATGATTGTGTTTTTTATCAGTTAATTCACATCTTCGTAGACCAGGACGGCGGCCATTATCAGCACCTCTGCCTCCGTAATGATCATAAACAAACACACAAAATATTATGTTTCTCGGACGGACGATCTGTATAGTCTCCGTTTTTTTGTTTACTGATGGGAACAAAATCATTTATTCTTTTGTGGAGTTTCTAAAAAAAATTATAATAATTGATACGTTTTAATATATAATATATAATTGTTTTACTGATAACGACCAGGTGTATTTTTTCTTATGGTTTGAATGATAAAAAGGAGTTTATTTTAATGTTCTAGAGATTTTATTTATTTAAAAACAGACATACACAAACAAACACCGCATTGTAGTTCCAGCTAAACACATTTCTCCTGAAGGTGCAGGTGTCCTCACAGCTTGGTACTGAGTTGTCATGACGGACATAACAGCCGGCAGTAACGCTCTGGTTAAGTAAGTCTGGGCATGCGCACTGGGCCAGGGGGAGGTAAATATACTAATTGGGATAATTGTATTTTATGGCTCTAATGAAGGAGATTAACTGTTACTAACTGCAATGTAATTAAATAGGGGTGTCATTTATGTCGTGATGTGTTGTTCTCGGGGGGGCCGCTTAGGGGACGAGGCAAAGAGTGTCAAGGGTGAAGTGTATAGCGGGTGGTGGTTCTTAGTGTGTCAGGGTGTTGGATGCAATAATCAGCGGGTGTGATTTTTTTTTTTTTTAGTGTGTGATTGGAGAGAGTTTGACACAGTAGATATTTTTTGTTTGTGCGTGTGAGAGAGCCTCAGAGTGCGACAGTAGAGTGTTGAACGTAACATTTAGTATGTGTAAGAGCCTCTGGACACAACGCTATCAATCATTTGTTAGCGTTTTTCTTCCGAGTATTTCTTGAGATACACAAACAGATGCACAGCGAACCATGGGTAGAGAGAACATAATCTTGTCCCACTACATTCCTTAAAAACAAAGGATTTTTTTTTTTTTGGGTGTAAAAGTAATGACTGTTGCCGCACACTGTTAGAATACTGTCAGGTGAAGAGGGTGACAGTCAGTCCGTTCTAGTTGTACACAGGGGGATTACCGTCGGGGAGTGTTAGAGGAATTGTTTAGTGGTTTGGGTCTCATCTGTAGTCCTTTACACACACACACACTCACACACACACACACACACACACACACACACACACACACACACACTGCACCTCCACTCCTACCTCACACTCCACACACACACTCCACACACACACACACACACACACACTCACACACACACACACCTCTACACACACACACTCACACACACACACACACACACTCCCCTCACACTCACACACACACACACACACACACACACACACACACACACACACACACACACACACACTCACACACACACACACACACTCCCCTCACACACCTCACCTCACACACACACACACACACTCACACACACACTCTGTTTCTCTTTCACACCCATACTCTCATTCTCTCTTATGTCATATAATACTCAAAGTCTGTGGTCTTGAACTTCTGGAGGAAGAGAGATTAAACCATCGTCATCATCAAAGGGTTAAACCATCGTCATCAAAGGGTTAAACCACCGTCTTCTAATCTAGGGGATAAAACCTTCACGGTCAAAGGGTTACACCATCTTCTAAGGGTTAAACCATCATCACCATTAAAGAGTTAAACCATACTTTTGTAAGGGTTAAACCATCCTCCTCTAAGGGTTAAGCCATAATCATTAAAGGGTTAAACCATCATCATGAAAGGGTTAAACCATCCTCCTCTAAGGGTTAAACTATCATCATGAAAGGGTTAAACCATCATCATGAAAGGGTTAAACCATCATCATCAAAGGGTTAAACCATCCTCCTCTAAGGGTTAAACTATCATCATCAAAGGGTTAAACCATCATCAAAGAGTTAAAACATCCTCCTCTAAGGGTTAAACTATCATCATCAAAGGGTTAAACCATCATCATCAAAGGGTTAAACCATCCTCCTCGAAGGATTAAACCATCATCATCAAAGGGCTAAACCATCATCATCAAAGGGTTAAACCATCCTCCTCTAAGGGTTAAACCATCATCATCAAAGGGTTAAACCATCCTCCTCTAAGGGTTAAACCATCATCATCAAAGGGTTAAACTATCATCAAAGGGTTAAACCATCCTCCTGTAAGGGTTAAACTTTCATCATCAAAGGGTTAAACCATCATCATCAAAGGGTTAAACCATCCTCCTGTAAGGGTTAAACTTTCATCATCAAAGGGTTAAACTATCATCAAAGGGTTAAACCATCCTCCTGTAAGGGTTAAACTATCATCATCAAAGGGTTAAACTATCATCATCAAAGGGTTAAACCATCATCATCAAAGGGTTAAACCATCATCATCAAAGGGTTAAACCATCATCATCAAAGGGTTAAACCATCATCATCAAAGAGTTAATGTCGTAATGGATTTCCCGTTTGAGGGTTACGTATTCAGTTCCGCAGCCTCACTTGTGTTTGTTCTTACGTGCCAGATGGCGTGCCCCTTGGGTGTACGGGGGACGCATAACTAACGCTTCTGTTCCTTGAAGTGAGTTTCTGGGAACCTCGACCTACTTAAGACACTCCCTGGAAGCCTCTGGATATGCATACCAAGTTGGGTCGAGGTAGGCGGGAAACCTTGTAAATGCAGTCCAAATTCAGCTTAGGGTTGGTAGAATATCTCAAGTGTGTATTGAAAGTTAGGTTAAGTTCGGCGGGAAACCTTCTAAAGGTATAAAAAGTTCGGCTTATAATTGGTGGAATATTATCTTATACAGTATGGGTATTCCAAGTTTGCATGATATTGGTGGATTTGTAGAGATACATTTAAAATTTAGTTGAGATCTGTAGAAACCTTAATAAAAGATTGCAGAAAATGGACTTCAAGTTGGGCGTGAATAAGCAAACACCCTTAGAGTGCATTCCAAGTTGGGTTGAGATGCACAGAAACTTGAAAATGTATTCTAAGTTGGGTAAAGATCTCCCTCCCTCCCTCCAACTCACAGTGTCTCAGGGAGGGAGGGAGGCAGGGACATTTTTCTGGGATACACACACACACACACACACACACACACACACACACAGGAACGCAGACTAGCTCACGTGTGGACGTAGGTGTGCTGTAACTAAATAATAATACGAGAAAAAACAAAACACAACTTAAATCCAGCATCTCCTCACCCTTACGAGAGAGAGAGAGAGAGAGAGAGAGAGAGAGAGAGAGAGAGAGAGAGACTTTGTTTTACTTCCTTGATAGTAACAAAAAAATACACATATACGAATCAGCAGTACAGTACATTATAAAGGTTGACAGACCGCCGCCTCCCTAAATCTAACTCAGCGTGATTATTGACTCGTGGGGAAAAAAGGTAATCAATGTGTGTTCACGCGGCAAGGGTAATTAACGCTAATGAGTAAGTTTTGGTAGTTTTGGCCCATCTATTAAGAGGGAAAAATTAAACTACACACGGGTGAAACAGCAGCACTGAAGTAATCTATCACTTAGAATAATTTTGATTAATTACCGGACGTCATGTATCATAATTAGTAATGTGATTAATATGGCATTATCGACGGAAAATTTGGAGAAATTCTCTCTTAAAAGAAAAATTAAAATTAGAAAAAAACGTGGATGGCTTAGGCCTGTGAACATATTCAAAAAAATTCCGGCGCTTTATAATGTTTTCCTACAAAATAAAGTGAGACAGCCATCTGATTGGCCGGTTTTAGCTGTGACACAAAGCTGGCGGTTAAAACAATGTCGAAATTAAATGCATATTTGGGACACTGAACGTGATAATGATGCGCTCTGTTATCCCCAGTTAGACGAGGGTGATGAAACAAATGACGTACGGATTTTCCATAATCCTGGTCGAGAAATTGGATCGTCAAGTGTAAACATTTAACAAGACCTACACAGAACTGCTCAAAATATTTTTCTCTCTAGAAAAAGAACAAAAATATTTGATGAGAGCTTTAATTAGCCACAGCTAATAGGATGAAGAGTCGAGTCGTCGATCACCCTGGGAGTCGTGACGTTCCGGATGATCGGCGACACCAGCGCCACCATAACAAAAGCGGCGGAACTCACCAACCATGAAATTGGATCTGAGATTCTTTTTGGAAGTTCCAGGTCTGAGTATACCCTTGCCCCCTCTTCCTCACCCCTCCCTCTCCCCTAACGTCTCTCTATCACCCCCTCACCTCCCTCCTGTGCCGGAAGAGACGAAGTACCGCGTCTTAACTTACCTGACGACTCACCGCTTAATCCTCGCGCTCTGAGAGGAAATACAACCCAACACCTATCGTATTCAAAAGGTTTTCATTGTTAATATTTTGTGTATACGAGATTTTTTTTGTCGTTAGTTTCTTCAGCATGTAATTGTATGTGTTACTGTCTGTTGTTTAGATGGTGATGTGTTGGTGGGAAGGTGTACGGAAACAGGAAAGATTATCTCGTGTAAAACATGACCTGGGCAAGAGCGCGCGCACACACACACACACACACACACACACACACGTACAGTATCAATTCTTGACTGTAGTTAGTCACAACTAACTACTCTAAATCAGCTTCGTAAATGATTGGTGGATTAAATACAACTTTTAACTTGATGGCGGCAGAATTAATAATAATAATAATAATAATAATAATAATAATAATAATAATAATAATTAATAATAATAATAATAAACGGTTTATTAATAGATTTAATAGGTTTATTGAATACATTTACAGGGCTGTGCAGTACATAAATCAGGAGTTGTTTATTATTTTAACAATAGATGGGATGGTGCTATTCTTATATCTATCGGTGTGGGCTCTTATGGGCTGAATTTTGTTGCAGTGGGGGACTGCGCGAGGTGGGTGGGGGGCTACCGGTAGCAGGAGGTGGCGATGACGAGGGTGGTGAAGTAGTTCACCGCCAAACCTTGCCAGTGCTTGGTGGTGGAGGTCACTGAGGGAATTTGAACCTCTGTGTGTGTGTGTGTGTTTTATTAACCATTTTTAAGGGCTTACTTGAGGTGTAGAAATGCTTGTCAGCCAGTGATTATGAATTTGCGTTTTATTCTAATTGTTTGTAATGTTGTTGTTGCTATGCTTATATTTTCATTATCATCATCATCATCATTACCGGTATTATCATCATTATCGCCATTGTCATTGTTAGTGCCATTGTAATTATTATTATTATCATCATCATCATCACTATCACCACTCACAAGAGCAGTTGACGTCTTTACAAGCCACGTCCTCAAAGACACGTCAAGTCTAATCTCATCCTGGTGAACCACGTCCAATATGGAGGGTGAAAAATAGGATGAAAATTACAGAATACACACACACACTCTCACTCTCTCTCTCTCTCTCTCTCTCTCTCTCTCTCTCTCTCTCTCTCTCGTTAGTTTATCGTCCTCCTGCCCCTCCTCTTCTCCCTCTTCCTCCTCTTCTTCCTCCTCATCCTCTTCCTCCTCCAGGGGCTAACTTATGGGAGGTTGGTAAGAAATACTGAAAGCCGTCTCTTTATGCCCTCCTTCCTCATAATTTTCACCCCCAATTTAACCTCCCCAGCCGCCACAGATCCTCCCCCCCCTCCTCCCCACTCCCCCCTTTTCCCGCAAATTAATCTTGACATTCTAATCTAAAATGGACGGCAAAAGGAATATCTTCTCTTCTCTTCTCTTCTCTTCTCTTCTCTTCTCTTCTCTTCTCTTCTCTTCTCTTCTCTTCTCTTCTCTTCTCTTCTCTTCTCTTCTCTTCTCTTCTCTTCTCGTCCTTCTTACTATTTCCTCCCCCTCCCCCATCAAGATTTCTCCCCGTGGAAATCGATTACATTTTCGGTCTTCCTCCCCACCCCCTTCCCCCTTCCTTTCTAAGCCTTAATGAATTTCACTTAAAGAAACTAACCATCGCCGACTGAGAGTACTGGTGGTGATGGTGAGGGAATGGGGATGGAGGTAAGGGGGATGGCGGTGACAGTGGTGAGGGGAGTGATGGTGGTAATGGTGAGGAGAGTGATGGTGGTAATGGTGAGGAGAGTGATGGTGGGAATGGTGAGGAGAGTGATGGTGGGAATTGTGAGGGCAGTAATGATGGTAGTGAGGGGAGTGATGGTGGTAATGGTCAGGGGAGTAATGGTAGTGGTGATGGGAGTGATGGTAGTGGTGAGGCGAGTGATGGTAGTGGTGAGGGGAGTAATGGTGAGTGGATGAGGGGAGTAATGGTGAGTGGATGAGGTACGGGTGAGGAGGAATCGAGGAGAAGTTAACTGGATGATTCAGGACGTGGAGAAGTAGGTGGCTGGATCAGGAGGAGGTCAAGGAGGAGGTAAAGAGGGCAGAGAAGGGGTCGAGGAGGAGGTAGAGAGGGCAGAGAAGGAGGTCAAGGAGGAGGTAGAGAGGGCAGAGAAAGGGTCGAGGAGGAGGAAGTAGTAAATGATGAAGGAAGCAGAATGAAAAGAGCAACAGGCATATTATAGGCCAAATAATGTTCCCGAGGATATACTTCGTTCCTCCTCCCCCTATCCCCGTTACACCCCTCTAGCCCCCTCCCGTCTAGCCCCCCGTTACACCTCTCTAGCCCCCTCCCGTCTAGCCACCTGTTAACCCGTCTAGCCCCCCTCCCGTCTAGCCCCCCGTTACACCTCTCTAGCCCCTCTCGTCTAGCCACCTGTTAACCTGTCTAGCCCCCCTGTTACACAGATCCAGCCCCTTCCGTCTAGCCACCTGTTACACCTCTAGCCTCCCCCCCGTCTAGCCCCCGTTACACAGATCCAGCCCCCTCGTCTAGCCACCTGTTACACCCTCTAGCCTCCCTGCCCAGCCCCCTGTTACACAGAGCCAGCCCCTTGCGTCTAGCCACCTGTTATAGCCCTCTCCTGTCTAGCCCTCGTTACACACATCCAGCCCCTCCCGTCTAGCCGCCTCCCATGTTAACCCTCCACCCCCCCGGGCCGCCTATTACCGCCCACGACAGTCTTGTGACATCCTCAAATCATCTCTCCAAAAGTTTGTCGTCGGCTCCTTCAGGGCGCAGGAGAGGGAGGGAGGGGAAGGGAGGGGAGTCGGGTATGTTTCCCTCCCCTCCCTCGCAGTCGTCGGTGGCCAGATGATTAATTTTGTGGTCTTAACAAATCTCTTATCTGTGTCTCGTGTCTTCTCTCTCTCTCCAAGGGCGGATCCAGGGGTGGGGGGGGGCTCGGGGTGTTGACCCCCCCCCCCTTTTCACCAGAAAATTCCCATACTTTTTTTTAATGCAGAATTGAGCTCAGGCATTTTTGTATAGTAAAAAGTATGTACTATTGACTTCAGAATAGCTCCTAATATCAAGCATGGTCAGATTTAAAAACAAATCTTCGAGGAAGGTGGGGGGGGGGGAGGCTTACAGCTCCCCCTAAAAACCCCCCAGCTGGGTGGGCTCGCTTTGCTCGCCATGTTCCCCCACCCGCAACTTGACCCCCTTTTGATATTCCTGGATCCGCCCCTGCTCTCTCCCTCTCTCTCTCTCTCTCCCTCCCTCTGCTCTCCCCCCCTCTCTCTCTCATGTAAGGGGGAGCAATACAAGCTCCATATGGCCTGAGTTAAGGGAAGAAAGTGTGGTGTTTTTGTGATACAGGAAAGTACTAGGAGAAGGTGTTAATTAATTACTCCGGTATAGGGAGGGACGTGCCGCACATTTTGTCGTATTTTGGCGGGAGTTTAAGGAGACTTTGAAGAGTTGATGGGCGTGTTTACCCCTGCTAGGCGCCTGGTGCTACTGAGAGAATGGTCAATGTTAAAAAAGGAAAAATATAAAAATTTATATGGAAGTGGGCCGATATGTAAATTATTTTCGGTATAACACAAAGCAAATTAGTAACCTAATCTAAGTTAGGATTAACTAGTTAGGTTAGATTATTGCAAGTTAGGTTCGCGTTTTAAGTTTTGTTTAATAAGAAAATATAGTACACTGCAATGATGCTCGTGTTCGTGGTACAGTCCCCTTCACTAGTGCGTTTACAGGTGCTCGTCATATAAACATTCCACAAATCATTATCTTTAAGATATCTGTTTTAATATTGTTTTAATTTGATTTCCTAGTATGTTTACTGTTGCCAGTTTCCTTCTGTCGAATGTAAACAAACACAGGGCTGCCACACTGCACAAAACCTGACGAGCCCCTGTAAGCGCACTAGTGACGGGGACTGTACCGCGATTACGAACATTGGCTTTCTTTCGGTTTTGCCTCGTTTTTGTGACGTCATGGAAGCTTTACAATGTTGATCTGTGATAAAAACAGATTATACTCTACTCGATATGAACTAAATATATAAAAAGTCTTGAAGTGCATGTTTTCAGCGAATGCTTTAACGCCTCAATATAACACAAAAGTTTATTGTGTATCAGCGAAGCCTTCAGTATGTGAGGTTGAGGCAGAGTGGTATACAAATATCCGATCCAAACTTACTTTAAATATTTTCACCGTATAGGGATGCTGTGGCTAGGTGGATACAGCACTCATCTCCTGTCCTAAGGGTCTCTGGTTCGAATTACAGGTCTCTCTCTCTCTCTCTCAATCCAACCAGCTGTTAAAATGACCAAAGTTCTCCCAATGACAGTATGCATTTCGCGATGAGTTTTACTGTGAACGAAAATATCGTCTACAAATGTAATAGTTGTATTATTGGGACACTCTGGGATTAAGTTAACGGTGCAAAATGACCTACGTTAGTGACTTGTGTTAGATCAGGCCACATGTCAACAATGGAAAATTGAGTAAATAGATCAATATATAATCGGAGTTTATGGGTGAATTAGATAGAGGGCGATATAGATGGATTATATGGTTGAGTTAGATAATAATTAGATGGTAGATGGATAAATACATATACGGATAGATCGAGAGGTGCTTAGGTCTGGAGAGAGAGAGAGATTGACGGATGGATGGATGGATAGACATTGAGAGAAGTGGATAGAATGTAAGGTAGATAGATTGCCAAGAAGAAACGTACACCTTCAACCCTATTCGAGAAAGCGTGTGGGTGGGTGTGGGAGTTGGTGTGTTGGTGGGTGGGTGTGTATCCCACCTCAACTGTTGGCCATTAATTAAAACCTGGCTACGTTATGTGCATAGACAAAACCTCAAGTTGCACACACACACACAACCTCCCCCCCACATACATACATACATACATACATACATGCATACATACATACATACATACATACATACATACAACCCTACACTCAAGTACATACAGCCTACAGTCCCACCTCCCTCCACACACTCACACACACCACCTCCTACCCCCCCCTCCCCCTCTCCCCTCCCGCCTGCTCATCTTAGTCAGGTTCTAATTTGCCAGAGTCAACAGAGAGAAGCCTATTAAGAAGCCCTCAGCGGAAGCCCAACTCCGAGGCCTAACATGACACTATTTAAGATGTAAATGTTAAAGATCCACATATTCAAATTTATGGTAATTTTCTTGTCATGGCGGAGCAGGACCGGGTCAACACGCTGGTGGACGACTTGAAGTAAGGGTTGGGTTAGGTTGGGTTGGGTTAGATTTAATTCGATTAGTGTTAGGTTAGATTTGTTTAGGTTTGATTTGGTTAAGTTAAATTTGGTTAGGTTAGGTTAGGTTAGGTTAGGTTAGGTTAGGTTAGATTTGATTCGATTAGTGTTAGGTTAGATTTGTTTAGGTTAGATTTGGTTAAGTTAAATGTGGTTAGGTTGGGTTAGATCCCCTACACAACTGCTACAAAACCGAGAGGCAAACTTACCTTCATTTCATAAGGCAAAGAAAACCCTATAAACTTTTCCTCTAATTAAAACCTAATGAGGGATATATACATTATACCCATGACTATATATATACATCCCATACACATATATATATATAAATCCCATACATATATACATCATAACAACTCATTCAACATCTAATTTATAATCAAATGTTTCTCAGTAACGACGAATTTCTATTAACATGCTAATTTGGGGATCATTCTTTAATACCACATCACTGGTTGTTCCCAGAGGCAGATCCCGGGTGTGCTCACTGTGAATCAATATTGAGATTAACATTTATATAAGAACCTTAAAGTAATTGGGACCTTGTTGACTTATGTGAGTTAACAGTTAAGTTATAATTTACTTTTGAAATGATTGTTAGAAGGTTTTGCTGACGTGTGTGAGGTTTGTAGTGACGTGTGCTAGATTTGTAGTGACGTGTGTGAAGTAGTGACGTGTGTGAAGTAGTGACGTGTGTGAAGGAGTGACGTGTGTGAAGGAGTGACGTGTGTGAAGTAGTGACGTGTGTGAAGGAGTGACGTGTGTGAAGTAGTGACGTGTGTGACGTATGTGAAGTAGTGACGTGTGTGAAGTAGTGACGTGTGTGAAGGAGTGACGTGTGAAGTAGTGACATGTGTGAAGGAGTGACGTGTGTGTGAGTAGTGACGTGTGTGACGTATGTGAAGGAGTGACGTGTGTGAAGTAGTGACGTGTGTAAGTGAGTGAAGTAGTGACGTATGTGAAGGAGTGGACGTGTGGTAGTGATGTGTGAAGCAGTGACGTGTGGAAGTAGTGACATGTGTGAAGGAGTGACGTGTGTGAAGTAGTGACGTGTGTGAAGTAGTGCCGTGTATGAAGGAGTGACGTATGTGAAGTAGTGACATGTGTGAAGGAGTGACGTGTGTAAGGTAGTGACACGTTTTAAGTAGTGACGTGTGCAAGATAGTGACGAATGTAAGTGATATATTTGTCTTTTATTCATATTATTCATTTTATTATTTTAATTCTTGGTTTAAAGGTTTTTAAATTTAATAAATTTCATGATCATTTGGGTAACGTTTGCAGTGTTTAATTTTTCTTGGAATATATTTTAAAATTTTTCGACTTTAAGTTCAATTGACGCTTGGCACAGGTGTTGTGGGTGATTGGCAGGTGTTGAGGGTGGTTGGCAGGTGTTGAGGGTGGAGGTGTTGATGGTTGGCAGGTGGTTGGCAGGTGTGTTGAGGTGGTTGGCAGGTGTTGAGGGTGGTTGGTAGGTGTAGATGGTGGTTGGTAGGTGTTGAGGGTGGCTGGCAGGTGTTGAGGGTGGCTGGCAGGTGTTGAGGGTGGTTTGTAGGTGTTGATGATGGCTGGCAGGTGTTGATGGTGGTTGGTAGGTGTTGATGGTGGCTGGCAGGTGTTGAGGGTGGTTGGTAGGTGTTGATGGTGGCTGGCAGGTGTTGATGGTGGCTGGCAGGTGTTGAGGGGTGGTAGGTGTTGATGGTGGCTGGCAGGTGTTGAGGGTGGTTGGCAGGTGTTGATGGTGGCTGGCAGGTGTTGATGGTGGCTGGCAGGTGTTGAGGGTGGTAGGTGTTGATGGTGGCTGAGGGTGGTTGGAGGTGGTTGGTGGGTGTTGATGGTGGCTGGCAGGTGTTGAGGGTGGCTGGCAGGTGTTGAGGGTGGTTGGCAGGTGTTGAGGGTTGGTTGGCAGGTGTTGAGGGTGGTTGGTAGGTGTTGATGGTGGTTGGCAGGTGTTGAGGGTGGTTTTGAGGGTGGTTGGCAGGTTGTTGAGGGTGGCTGGCAGGCGTTGAGGGTGGCTGGCAGGCGTTGAGGGTGGCTGGCAGGCGTTGAGGGTGGCTGGCAGGTGTTGAGGGGGACTGACAGGTGTTGAGGGTAGCTGGCAGGTGTTGAGGATGGCTGGCAGGTGTTACAAGGCAGTCACACCGTATTAACACTCGCCCAGGTTAATCACGTTACAAAGGGGAGTTGATCCAGACGCCAAATTACGCCAAAATTTCCACTATATTTTTCACGCGTCTCTAAATTACTATAGATGGAAAAATGTGAGGCTGCGTTGATGAAGAATCTTTTTAATTGACTTATTTATATTCCATAATGTTTTATAGTCAAAGTTTTCCGTGTTTTTGACTGATGTGTAATGGGATTTATTCTCTTACGTCAATATTAGATTTTTTTAATGATTTTGTTAGTTCTTTGTCTTAACGTCTATGAATATACATTTAAATTCCTTTTATATACATACAGTCCAAAAAGCATCGTCGTGTTACGTTTAGTAATATTATTAAAATCTAATGAAATGTTGCTCTTTGTTAAATGACTACGTTTTTTTTTGTATTTCTCTTTAATTTAACTTAAACACATATATATATTTTTTTCATGGTTTGAACATAAAGCTCTCGATACTTTGCCTAACAGGAGATATTACACACACACACACACACCTATCAGGCACTGCTCCTGCTGTGCAGCTGCCCTCCCTTGGCTATGTCCAGCCATTCCCCAAGTCCCCCTTCCCCACCCATCCTCACCACTGGGATATCAACATAATCAAAAGTGACAATTTCGTTTCGGAAGGAAGTGGGATCAGTGATGAACAGTGTTTAAGCCAGTGAATTCAGCACGAGACAGTACCAGCGAGAGCCGCGACCCACCAGTGAGATAAGCACCCCTGGGAACCATCCTCTGGCCAGACGGTGTTAATCCGTTTACTATGGGAACAACAGCGGGCCGGCTTTACACCTGACTACGAGATAACACAACACCACCTAGCAGAGAGTGAGGTACTGTGACCCACCCCACACTACATTTTGTCGCCATGACCATGTGAGGTCCTTCATATTAACATCCGAGGACGAGTTACTATACCACGTGAACACCACACCACCCGGTGTCTCCATGACCACATGAGGTCCTTCATATCAACCCCTAGGATGAGTTACTGCACCACGTGAACACCACACCACCCGGTGTCTCCATGACCACATGAGGTCCTTCATATCAACACCTACGGACGAGTCACTACACCACATGGCCTACGTGACCTCACACAGTATGGCAAGAGACCAGCCCGGGCCATCAATTGTAAACTATAATAATTTGTATGGTCAAATCATGTTCCTTCTCCTTATAGTAATGAAAACTTTTGTTAAACGACCCACCCACCCCATGTCTTTGTATGTAATAAGTCATTTTTGTCTAATATATATTTTCAGCCTTCGGGCTGCAGAACTTTTTCAATAAACCGTCTATTATTATTATTATTACACACACACACACACATACTACTACTACTACTACTACTACTACTACTACTACTACTACTACTTTGCTGTCACTCGGAATCGAGTATGACGATCATCCAGGTATAATACAATGATATGAGTTATTAGGGATGTCACCTCGGTTGGTGAGTTTTGATGTGACAGAAGAGGCCGATACGGGACTCGCAGCATAGTCCACATTCGTTGCACGTGTGGAGGGCTCCATCTACTGTGGGAGGGGCTGTGCCAGCGTCTTTCCGACGTTGGCGCTTGTCTGGATCGGTTTGCATTCGGGCTAACTCGAAAGTATTAACGCCTTCTCGTGTGGTGCTCCTCCAAGAGTTACGATGTGGAGTGATCGACTCCCAGGTGAGGTGGTCGATTTGGCATCTTTTCAGGTTTGTCTTAAGACTATCCTTATACCTTTTCAATTGCTCGCCGGCGTTACGTTTACTATTCGTTAGGTGACTGTATTGTAAAGTAGCTGCTTTGGCAGTCTACTGTCGTCCATGCGGGTAACATGGCCATTCCAATGTAAATGTTCATGGATAATGGTAGTATCGATGCTCCTACAGTTGGTGTCAGCAAGAATACTGGCATTTGTTCTCTTGTCTTCCCAGCGAACTCGAAGGATGGAACGTATACTACGTTGGTGAAAGTTTTCAAGTGCCTTGAGGTGCCTCCTGTATGTGACCCATGTCTGACTGGCATATAGTAGGGTGGGCAGGACCACTGCTCGATATACGTGCAGCTTTGTGGATAATTTCAGCTCCCTACAGCTGAAAACACGTTTTCGGAGTCCGCCCAAGGCTTGAGATGCACATGTGATCCGATACTGAATCTCTTCATCGATGTCTGCTGTGGTGAACAGGTGGGAGCCGAGATACCGAAAGTGGGCAACTTTAGAGGGGGGTAGTACCGTTAAGCTGGATGGATGGTGGAGATGTGTCTGAACCAACGGCAGGTTGAAAGAGAATACGAATACTCGTACACACTGTAGCTGTAAGGTCCAAAAATGGTCTGGTAACGTTGAAACTGCGCATCCAGACGCATGATGAAACTCAGCTCCCCCCCCCACCTGTTATCTGTAACTATTTTCTGTTTCCCCTTCTTTATTCTTCTATTTACTCATCTTCATTCCTTTACTAATCCAAACATCAGTTAAAAAAAGTAGGATAAGAGAAAAAGTGGGGTAGAAGGAGGGAGCTGTACGATAACTGTAATCCTATTCGGCAACAAGTTTACTACCATTAGATACAATATATTACTTGTAATATAAACACAAGACACTAGTAAAACATTCACAACAAATGTATTTATAACATAAATGTAGGAATAAAACATAAATTACAAGTCATTTTTAATTTTGTCTGTTCTGTTCAGGACAGCGTTACCAGATACTTTGTCTCAAAAGCGAACCGTAGGTGTATACTTATTCTTGTGGCCGACTGTACATTCACGCGTCTGCGTAAGGTGCTCAGGATCTCCCTGGGTTGTGTTCAGTGTGAGCAACAAGGGTGAGGTCGTCTGCATACTGAAGTTCAGCAATGGAAGCTGCCGACATCTTTGGTCTTTCCTGGAGTCGTCTTATGTTGAAAAGACCCCCCTTCTCCCGGTACTCGATGTTCACCCTGCTGGCTAAATTGGCACTGGCACGAGTAAGGAAGGCAGCCAAGAAGGTGGAAAAGAGAGTTGGTGCCAGTACACACCCTTGTTTAACCCCTGCTTAGATAGGGAAGAACTTTGACTGGGTGCCGTTGTGCAGGACACTGCCGTTCATGCTATCGTGGAGTTGCCTTACAATGGCGATGAATTTTGGTGGGCAGCCAAAACGGCTGAGGGTCCACCAGAGGGCTTCCCTGTTGACCATGTCGAATGTATTTGGTTACGTCGATGAAAGCCATGTACAGGTCACGACGCTGTTCTCTGCACTTTTCCTGTATCTGGCGGGCAGCAAAGATCGTGTCAGTGGTGCCATGTGATGGTCTAAAACCACATTGAGATTATGGGAGGAAGTTATCCGCCTCAGGAAGAAGTCTGTTTAGGAGGACTCGGGCGATAATCTTACGCACACACACACACACACACACACACACGCGCGCGCGCGCCCACACACAAACACACCCGCACACATTATACATTAAGTGGTCAAAAATATAAAAAAGATTTTCACGAACTTTGTAAAGGGTTAAATAAGATTGAGTCATGTGGGGCAACTCACTAATACTCTTATTAACCTCCTCTGTCTGCAACACTTTCCTGTCACCTGTAATTAAGGAAAATGACGGATGACTAACCACAGGCAGTAATACAGCAAGTATGAATAGCAATGGAAAAAAAGAGGCATAATTATTGATCGTACCATCAAATACAAGGACGTGAAAGTAATCACTGAACTCTGTAGTTCTCCGTAATTCCCACACCTGTACTGCTGCATATAACCATGAAGGTTACACGTACTGTACAAGAAGACATTGTGACCCTGAAAAAAGTACCACTGGACACCACATTCAATACTTGTATGGTCCTTGGAGACTCCTGGACTGACTGCTCCTCAGACCTGACTCAACAGGTCGTGTGATACCCTCAACACTATGGAAAACGTATGCCATGATTGTTTCTTCAAGGTGTTGTGACTGTGCCATTCAGGTTCATTGTGTAATTGACTGTGTTAAGAGGTGGAACAGTCTGCTTGCGAGGGTTAGCTGGAAACAAGAGCGTTGCTGCCACTATAAACGTGACATCAGAACGTTATCGTCTTGGTGGTTATGATGGAAATCCAATCGTGAAAGTCGTCGTTCCGATATTGCAACTTTAGTCTCAAGAATTGAAAGTGTTTAACGTTACGTCATCGGGACGATATACCGATAAAAATAAAATACTGATACTCAACAATACAGAATCCCTAGTTTGTTAACTCGAACTTTGCTACTGAGGACTAAGGTCGGTTTATAACAAGACAGGTGATTGGTTAACGGACTGACACAGGAAGAGTCACAACAGTTTGTTAGTATTTAATATATCGTATTTATATTCTGATATTTTAAGGGATAATAACTTTTCCGTGTTGATCTCTGGTAATTTCCGACACTTGGGGATAACAAAACATAACATATGAAACGTTCTGGTAACATAAATAACATGAAGAGAACAAGAAGAAAAAATCACAAAATATTAGTGAAATCCTTCACTCCGCTGCATAACGTCACGGGGGGAGGGAGGCAGCAATTTACATGACTGCACTTGTTCATCATGTTCGTCTCCTCTTTATGACATTTTTAGTACCAGACCGTTTCACAAAGTAATTTTTGCTACCAAGTGCGGAAATCATCGGAGATCAACACAGAAAAGTTATTATCCCTTAAAATATCAGAATATAAATACGATATACAGGGTATTAAATATACTAAATACTGTAGCTGTAGTTGTCAACTGTCTTGCCACAAACTAACACACACACACACACAGCTCCAGTGATATGATATGATATGTAACGTTAACCACTTCGTTTAAAGATAACCTTGAACAACATCACTGGACAAAAGAGAATATGGAAGAGGGAGGAACTTTCAACCAACGACAATGTTTCCTTACGCTTCCTTACCCCCGTCAAGACCACTACTGAAGGTGGCGACCATAAGGTAAACAAGACGTCTCCATCTCCTGAGGTGAAGAAGGGAGACGCCACCCAGTCTATGCAACACTTTTATCCTTCCTTGTAATTTCAGGGAGGAAGAGTCATTATCCGGACGAGGCCTCCCCCTTCCGGATGACCAAGTTTTAATCCGGTTTACACACAGCCTGACTGATCTGAAAAAAAAAGTTTGATTAGTGCCAATTTGTTAAGCCTTTAAGACTAATATCCGGAAGATTACTAAGATGGAGGGGAACTACAGAGGCTGAGAGGGATGGGTGGGGTTGTGAGAGGGAGTGTGAGAGGTGAGACGGGAAGCAGATGGACAAGTATGGGAGTGTGAGGGAATAAGGATAGTGATAAAAGAGGTGACAGGGAGAAGAATGAGTGGACGAGGTGTGTGTGGTGAGAGGGAGAAGGACGTAGATTTGAGAGGGAAGCGAGAGGGAGGTATGGTAGCAAAGTTGAAGTACTCACACGAGTCTTTTATTGCTACCTTTTATATACTCTTATAATTATGTGTTCTTGATGTACATGAGCAATAATAATAATAATAATAATAATAATAATGGTGGGATGGGGGTAGTCGGAGTGTCACATTAATATCTACACATCTGGTTAGCACTAATGACCGTGCGTGTACACCTTGATTAGACCAGCGTCACTGTTTATAAATATTATGAGTGACGTAGTGCTTATGACGTCACAACAGCAGCAGCAGTGGTGTGTTGATGTGGTCGTCAGTTGCAGTGATGGGGAGATGATGTGTTACATGTTCCTTGTTAGTGACCGTGTTTTATACGTATCCGACCATACTTTCGTTGAAATAACACGGGACCTGTCTGTACGTACAATACGGGATATGACTGTACATGGAACCCGGCACATGATTGTACGTACAACGCGGGGCATGAATGGCACTGAACAGTCAAAAGACGCAGTCTCGTCCTCAGCCAGAACCGAATCTTCGATCAGTCTGCAAAAAGTAAAGTATCAA
Organism: Homarus americanus; assembly: GCF_018991925.1. Taxonomy (NCBI): domain Eukaryota; kingdom Metazoa; phylum Arthropoda; class Malacostraca; order Decapoda; family Nephropidae; genus Homarus; species Homarus americanus. The sequence goes on along the minus strand of NW_024716703.1, from coordinate 1,839,714 downwards.
CACTACCCAAAAACAAATCCTAGCACACGAGTTTTTCCCCCGAAAATCATTAGTGGTCTATTTATAAATCCCCTTCCCTGACACAGTGTTTTCCTCCCCTTTAAAAGATTTATGTAGACCTACGGAAATCACCGTGTTTTTTCCTCTTGTAGCCGGGCGCAATATTTCCCCACCAGGACCACATAGGCATTAACGTCACACCAGCTAAGTCTCCCAGCGATTTTTCCCTCCTAAATCTGTCGGGGGAAAACCCTAAGTTGAATATCCCTTACTGTACTGTAATTCACGTCCGCTCGATATTACGCTCATGTAGACAGAAAGAAAAAGAATATATTATATATATATATATATATATATATATATATATATATATATATATATATATATATATATATATATATATATATATATATATATATATATATTTATTTATTTATTTATTTATTAATTTATGGTGTCCAGAAAGTCTCTCTCCGGTTTAAATATTTATTACCAAATAAACAAAAGGGATATAGTAATACAGTTGCTGCATCATATTCCTTAGTTAATCGAGTTTTTCTTTACAGTTGCAGTTGATTTGAGAGGAATTATTTTCGTGGAGAAGATAATTTACTGATAGTGTTTCTGAGATTTCAGAGTAAGAAAATTTTCTCATTTGTTTCAAATCCCTTTTGTTTTTAAGCAGACGAAGTAAATCATTGTCAGCCAGATATTTACCTTATTTACCTCATGGCTACCACCCACTATTGGCGGCCATGGCGAGTAAAGGAAGCCAGTGTAGGAACCCTTCTTTGTTTTGGGTAATTTTGTGTAGGAATGTATTGAATCCCATTTCTGTTCTCGATTGCACAGTTTGGGAGGTAGACATTGACGAGGGAAATCTTACTAATGCACAGTTGGACCTGCACTGCCTTTTACTCTGGTCCTGCCTGTAGTCTTCACCCTTAGACTCGTACACCTCTCCCGGCACATATTCTTAAACCTCATGAATATCACAGATTCTCTAGCGATATGAACTGTATTTATGTTGATATTTAAACAATGATCACTTGAAGATTAAGTACCTTAGCTCATTTCATCTGGATATTAACTACTCTAATGCTAACTGGGATGTGTTAGGTTAGATTGAATCGCAGTAATGCATTGGAACATGAACACCCACGTCTTCCTCATCACGTCAATTCCAAACTCGCTTAGCATCGGATCCTCTAGATATATTTAGCTTCATCTTCACTGTCACTTAACTCAGACAAGTGACCAACAACTTATAGTTAGTAGTGTTTACCTCCAACATCCTCACACGTCAGCTGAATGTATCCTGGAGGTGTGTGGTTGTCCTCCCTCCCTTCCCTTTTCCTCTATTACCAGTTATATTCTCTTATTTACGCTAATTATCATGTCTTTCCTTCTCTTTTCAATTGCATTACTTTTTCTTACGTTACACATTAAGATCTTCACAACCTATCTACCGAGGTATGGGATAAGAGAAGGGGACTTTTCAACACAAACCATTGATAGAGAAACAATGGTGGTGTATGGGTGCTGTGATTTCCCCCAGGTAGTCGAGTCATTGTGGTGTGTCCGTCTGTGCTCTGGGTGTGTGGTGGTGACGTGAGCTGTCTGTCAACATAAGGGTGGTGCCTTTACATGACGTGTATGTAGATGGATGAAATAACACCTAATCATTTGCACCTGAATATGTAACCAGTGACCAGACCAGACCTAACCTAACCTGACCTGATCTAACCTTAGCAAAGTTGTTTAACATGTCCTTAAAAACAGGTGTAGTACCAGAATCCTGGAGGATAGCGAATGTAATACCGATTTTCAAGAAGGGGGATAGATCACTATCCTCTAACTACCGCCCAATCAGTCTAACATCAATAGTAGGCAAATTACTGGAAGCAATCATTTCAAACTCTATTCGAAATCACCTGGAGAAGCACCGATTGATCAATGATTCCCAGCATGGCTTCACAAGCGGACGTTCTTAACTAATCTATTAACATTCTTTTCATCAGTTTTCGAATCGGTGGACGAGGGGCACAATTATGATGTGGTATATCTCGACTTTAGCAAAGCCTTCGACAGAGTCCCCACGAAAGACTAATTAGAAAGGTAGAAGCTCATGGCATCAAAGGTAACATCCTTAAATGGATTAGGGCGTGGTTACAGGACAGGAAACAGCGAGTGAGCATTAACGGCACTAAGTCCCATTGGAGCAACGTCACAAGTGGAGTTCCCCAAGGCTCAGTACTTGGACCATTATTATTTATTATATACATAAACGACATAGATATCGGCATAAGTAAATTTGCTGATGACACTAAAATAGGACGTGTTATTAAATCTGACGAGGACTCCGCAAAACTACAGGAAGATCTAAACAAATTTTTCGAATGGTCTGAAAAATGGCATATGAAATTCAACGTGGACAAATGTAAAGTACTCAGTATAGGAGATGTAAACAGGGAAACCAGATACCAGATGAACAACGATGCCATAGAGAAATCCGACTGCGAGAGGGATTTAGGAGTAATGATAAGTAGGAACCTTAAGCCAAGTAAACAATGTGTTTTTGCTCGTAACAAGGCTAATAAGGTACTTGGGTTCATACAAAGGAGTGTTAGTTACAAGACTAGCGAGGTCATCTTAAAACTGTATCTTGCGCTTGTGAGACCACACCTGGATTAAGCAGTTCAGTTCTGGTGACCGTATTACAGAATGGATATAGAATCATTGGAAAGAATTCAGAGGAGAATGACAAGACTAATCCCGGGCATTAGGAACCTTGAGTATAGAGACAGGTTAAAGCATCTTAATTTGCACTCCCTCGAGAGACGTAGAGCGAGGGGCGACCTGATAGAGGTGTATAAGTGGAAGTCAGGGCTAAACAAAGGGGACATTACAAAGGTACTCAAACTATCCAACCAGGAGCGAACTCGTAACAATGGTTTTAAATCAGACAAATTTAGATTTAGGCGTGAAATAGGTAAACACTGGTTTGGAAACAGAGTAGTGGATGAATGGAACAAGTTACCAAATATCATCATTAAGTCGTATACGCTGAATAGCTTCAAACATAGTAGGTTGGATGCTTATATGAGCAATAGGGGTTGGGTGTAAACGGGACTGCCCAGTATGGGCCAATAGGCCCGCTGCAGTTTCCTCCATTCTTATGTTCTTATGTAACCAAACTTAACTTGACCACATCTAACCTAACCCACTTAACCTACCGTGACCTGAATTTCCAAACTTGATCTGATCTAACCTAACCAAATTCAACCTAACCCGACTTGAAATTATTTAACCCTACCTAAGCTGGCTTGGCTTGACTTGACATAACCTAATGTAACGTAACCCGACTTGATCTGACCTTCCTTATAGTATATCAAATACATCTACAGTATTATCAACCATTGGCATCCTACTTGACCAAGATTAACCTAACCTAACCTAATCATCCGTTCGGTTTGTGTCCCATTCACTACTTACTGTGTCCAAGCTCACCACTAACTACTGTACTCCACCTTCATCTCCGGACATAAACACACTCACACACACACTCTCTCTCTCTCAGTAGGAAGCACCTCGGTACACATACGTCACCCATATACTGGACATACCTGTACATCACTTTTATCAACTTTTGACAGCAGACACCGAAGCAGAGACAGACAGACACACAGACGGACACATAACCATAGACACTGATCGCTAAATCCTTTCTTTCGTCCGTGTAAAATAATTTATATATTAAACTATAAGGCGATATATTATAATGAAAGACGATATATATATATATATATATATATATATATATATATATATATATATATATATATATATATATATATATATATATATATATATATATCTTGATAAAATCACACAGGAAAAAGGGAAACAACGGAGCACCTTAGCTTTCGTCTTTATTCAAGACATCTTCAGAGGCAACTGAATTACATGGACCGAGAGAGGCTTAAGTGCACAGGGTGACCTTACTAAACATGAGGTGAGGTCATAATCATGACATCCATTTATTTATTTATTTATTTATTTACATTTCTTTCTTTCTTTATTTATTTATTTATTCATTTTGTTTAACGCAGTGTTGTATGATAACGTCGAATACCAAAGGTCTTAAAGGTATATGTTTTTTAACAGGTATAACTATATTGGACAAACGTGTAAATATATTATATATAAACTGTATTTACGTCAGAATTCCTGTTTATAATATATATTTTATTGCGGTATACGTGATAAAATTCTAATTCTGAAAAAAAAACGATAGCGGTATTTTTTTTTCTTTCAGAGGATATATAGAACAATTTAAGATGAAAATATTATGATGTCATATAAGAAAAATATTTTTTTTTACCATCATTCTAAAGTAATGTTGAAATGCCCGCTGGATGAAACAAGAAAAAATTCAACATCTACGAGTAGACCTTTCATGTCTCCCTCCCCCGAGAATGCCAGAGCTCTCCAGTGCTGGTGGGAAATACCCGTGTCCTGCTGGCTAGGGAACATGTCCGTCGTGTCCATATCTAGGGAAATGTCACTCTCTGGATATATATTTTTTTTCGGGCCGGGAGGATAAGTTTTGAGGAGCCAAGTCTCGGTGAAAATTCATATGGGCGACGCGACACACACTCTCTCTCCCAGGTAAATAGTGGATGACCCCGTGGGACATGTGTTATCTAACTGGTGGGTCTCTCTCTCTCTCTCTCTCTCTCTCTCTGTCTGTCTGTCTGTTTTTGTCTCTCCCCCCCTCCATCTCCTCCCTCTTCTTCTGTCTGTCTGTCTGTCTGTCCTGTATCCTAGATCGTCTATAATCTAATCCTTGTTCGTACATTACCTGTCTATTAATTATGTCTCCATGATAGACGAGTGATAAATAACCTGACCTCAATCATATAATAGTTAAATTAGGTTAGGTTAGGTTAGGTGTCCCACTCACTTTACACCTCCATGTGCAGGCGGCTGCCTCACGCAGGGTACAATACCGACTCGGGTATACTCTGTATATTTGTCGATATATATATATATATATATATATATATATATATGGTGACCGTTGCTATAATTATAACTTAAATGGAAGTTGTGTAATTTTTCGATTATATACATCTGATATAATTTGGGAGTAAAGACAAATATCGCCGTTAGATAGAGTGAACATAGTAATGTAAATTAATTGTTAGGCACGAAATGATTTAATTGCATATATTTTATAATGCATAAATGAAAATGTATATCGCTTGGTTTACATTTACGTATCGGTAATGATATATGTTCATGCCTTCTTATAGGATGTAGTAGGGCGTATAGTGATATTCCTAAGTGTCTGTCCGTCCATCCGTCCAAAATGTGGTGTCCGTCCTGTAACTGGACCAGGAGGTGGAAGATCGAAATAACTCTGGTAATGACGTAAATGTTGTGGTTATCGGCCTAGAGTTCCGTAATTATTGTGTGATCATAATTTATCTGAGACACCTTTTGTCTGACCCATTACCAGGTTGTGTTATGGTAAAAGTGACTACTGTATTAAACCTTGGCAGTATGTAATGTGACTGTCTTAGGTATATTTATTAAGATAATTAATTTGTTTGACGCACCACTCTGTTTCTCTGTCTTCTCGGGCCAGTTTCTCACTCATGAAATTATGGGATACGACTCAGTAGGTGGGACAAGAAGTGTTATAGCGGGTTGGCAAGACAGTGCTTTTTGACCTACGTCGTGCGTGCGTGTGTGTGTGTGTGTGTGTGTGTGTGTGTGTGTGTGTGTGTGTGTGCATTTAGTGAAAATGTATTACTTCTGTTTCCTACTGAATTTGGAGTTTAAACTCACTACTGTGGTACTCAGTGCTAAAACATGTGACCTATTCGACAATGAACCTAATACTTCATCGTTTCGTCCTACCAGGCAGCGTAGTTCTCGTGGTCAGCCATTACACCGATGAATTCCAGAAACCTTATAACACCACAACCGGAAGCTCTGAGTACACACTAACACGCGCACCGCCATGTCACATAACACCCTGTGCGGGTCAAAACATAATGGTGTATAAGAACATAAGAACTGCAGCGGGCCTATTGACCCATACTGGGGAGTCCCGTTTACACCCAACCCCTATGCGTGTATGTGTTTATGCATACGTATATCTTTTTTGCATTCATATACATTACACCCGGTAAAAAAAGACTACCGTACAGGTGGGGTCTGGTGATTTTCTTACTGAACATTCCCGTTGTCTCGCGAGGGTTGGTAGGCCTGAATGTGAGATCATTTCGTACTTAATTTGGTAGGCCGAAATTAGCTATTTAATTGACAATATTGAATGACTTTGTTACAATATGACTGGAGAATGTCAGTATATCTAGATAAGTTAAACTGTATATTATATTAAATGTTCCACACCGCGGACTACAGTAACCACGGAGGTGGATGAGTTGCATCATATGTTTGGCAGAATTAGTTGAATTAGTAAAGGTATAAGATTATTTTGCAACCGAATTTCGAATCTGTATTTGTATTGCTACTTCACTTTGGGCTACTGCCACATTATGTCATTCTTTATTCTTATTGGAAAATATACCATGCTGTTTTGAATCATCTGAATAGCTCCACAGCTCATATAACATACACATTCTCTATGTAAGATATCAGGAAATGTTGGGGGCACTAATTAAGTAAATCACAATATTAGGCTGCTACAACACCGCTCACAATGTGTATTAGACATAGAGAAATGAGGCATAGAGTTCCAATCAAGTTTCAAATTGTGTCAGTGTGGCAGCAGTAACTCTGACTCGTTTCAGAGTGCTGGTCACTTGTTTCGAGCACGTGTGGCCGAACCCATACACGCGCTGGGCTACCAATGCCATGAATGCCTCAGGGGCCTTTTGAAAGACTTCGTTTGTAGTGTCAGTTTGTTTCGCGCAGGAATTGTAACGGTAGTTGTTTGTTGTTTTTTTTGCCGAGTGTACATGGTTGGTAAGCTGGTAAGTGTATTTAGAACAAACTTATTAATTCATGATCGACATTTACCAGGTGTTGAGGTCATCACTACCTGTTGGCTTTATAGTAACTGGTTAATTGACTGAGCTGGCGTAGAGTGTCGCAGGTGATGACTGACAAGTGTTAAAGAAATAATCTCTTCTGCCTCCTAAAGGTTCTTTAGATTCCCGAGTTTGAGACTATCATGCGTGATGGCTCTTGGAAATAATCTCTTGGGTCTTATCTCTGGACAATTACAGAAATAACTCTCGGAAATAATCAACTATTGGCCTTTCAGAAGAAACACATAAATTCTAGACACTTGTAAATAATTCTAATATCCCCGAAAAGAAAATAAATCATCGCTAAACTTCTGGAAATAATCTCTGAGACCCCGAATCCAATGTGGATGCTGCGGCCGAGTCCTTAAGGGTTTGTGCCCGGGATACCCTTAGTTCACCCAGCTGTGATTGTGAGCGGTATGAAGACGGTCTATTACAGTGCCTGGTATTTTTTTAATTTTTTTGTTGTGTACTGGAAAAGATGAATATATATATAATGTTGTACAGACCTAAGGGAACCAATTTTACCTATTCCTCCTCTACCTCCGTCCTCCTCTTCCTCCTTCCCTTCCTCATCTTGCTCCTTCCCTTCCTCCTCTTCCTTCTCCCCTTCCTCCTCCTCCTCTTCTCCCTCTCCTCCTCCTCCGCGAAAAGGAAATAATCAGCGTGGACTGTTGAGGAAATAATGAAGGGTGAGGCAGGGAGGTCTGAGTGATGACGACAAAGGAGGGAGGCCATACATTACCCATAATTCCCCTGGGGTGATTATTCTTATTTATGAATCCCTACGTAAAGAAAACTGGAATAACGGATGGGTGACTTAGACAATGAGGGGGTGGGGGAGGACATCTACCACCCCTCCACCCTCGTCTCTCCCCTACTATCAACCCCAACACATCCTCCACCACCATCCTCTCCCTCCAACCTACCCCGACACACCCATCCCCACCATCTCCCCACCCACCACCTACCCCAACCTCTCCCACCCTCTCTCCCCACAACGTACCCCAACACATCCAACGTCACCATCTCCTCCCACCACCCTATCCCCCACCTACCCCAGCACCCCCACCTCCCCCACCTGCCCCACACCCCCACCTGCCCCAACACCCCCACCTACCCCAACACCCCCCCCCTACCCCAACCTACCCCCACCCCACCTAACACCCCACCTGCCCCAACACCCCCACCTGCCCCACACCCCCCACCTGCCCCACACCCCCCACCTGCCCCAACACCCCACCCCAACACCCCCACCTGCCCCACCACCTACCCCCACCCCCACCCCCACCCCACCCCTCCCACCCCTGCCCCCAACACCCCTACCCCAACACCCCCAGCACCTACCCCCCACCCCTAACTGACACCCCTCCCAAACCCCCACCCCACAACCCCACACACACCTTACACCCCCACCACCCCACCTGCCCCAACACCCCCACCTGCCCCAACACCCCCACCTACCCCAACACCCCACACCTACCCCAACACCCCCACACCTACCCTATATACGAGTATTCCCAATGGCGTTCTTGAGTCCAATATGTTTTCCTGTAACTTTTTTTATATCTTGTTTTCTTTTCTTAATAATACAGTAGCTCGATGGGTGGTGTGCGGGTGGTGCGTGTGCGTGTCTGTGTGTCTCTGTCTGTCTGTCTGTCTGTCTGTCTGTCTGCCTGCGTGTCTGTTTACTTTTTGGTTGTTATTGTCGTCTTTCCCCGGAGATCTTTTATGGAAGGCAGGTGGCTACAAATTGGCCTACGATGAATGTTTGGAGTGTGGGGGAGCAAGACAGACAAACACACCCACTCACTCACCCACCCACCCACCCACCCACCCACCCACCCACGAGATCCTCCTCTCTCCTACCCTACAAAAAAAAAGGTAGATAATGGGAACTGGGTAACTTTTGGGTCACAGTTCACGAAAAGTTAAAAAAAAAACAACATTTGATTGACAGCGGGAAGTTTTGAACAAAGGAGAGCCAGGTTGAAGCTGAACACAAAAGAGAAAGTTTCTTCCCTCTAAATGAAAGTGTATCTCATTGTTTACCAGGGTAGAGAGAGAGAGAGAATGGTTTTATAAAAGAAAGTACCCAGAACACTCGGAGGAAAAGTAATAGGTGTTGTGGTTGATGGTTGTTGTTGTGATGGTGGTTGTAGTTGTTTTTGAGGAGTATAGGACTTAAAAATGCTGTTTATCATTGACTGACTGGATGAGAGAGAGAGTATTGTTGTTCAGGAGGTCGAGAGATAATTATAAAGAAGTATGACAGATAGACAGATTGAATGTTTGCAGTGTGTGTGTGTGTGTGTGTGTGTGTGTGTGTGTGTGTGTGTGTGTGTGTGTGTGTGTGTGTCATCATAATGCATTTCATCAATAACAATGTAAACATTATCACAAAAACTTTTCAAGTCCAAATTCTGACTTAATTTAATTTCTTCACTTGATACTTGGTTCTAAATTAATCATGTTTATATATTTAATTACTTAATCTTTGTTTTGTTATTGATGTCTCCTACTATAGTTTTTATTGTAATCATCCCAGTTGATTTTGTTCGTGAATCAAAAAATAAATAATACAAATTGCATCATTGGAATTAAAATCTACAACAGAAGATTTATATTGGAAAAGAGAAAACAACTTAAGGTCTAAAGGTTTTTTGTATGTAATTTGTCAAGTTGTTTTTTTCATTAACCGAAAACGATTTATTTCCTCCTTTTTTTGTTTAACTCGAATGCGACATATTTTTTTCAGCTGTTGGAAATGGTCGACTGTCATTTGTTTTCCAGCGTAGTTACAAGTTTGGCCACCACTTGGGGAAAGTTGTGTTGTAATGTATTATAACTTCAACAAATAAGGTCTTTAAGCGTTTATTCTGGACTATTAGATTATATTAGTCATGAACAATTACATGAGACCGAGTACAGTTTGCGGAGGATAGTGTTATAAAGGTTATTGGTGGCCTTGTCCTATAACCATTGACTTTATTCTTAGTTTTCACATGACGTCACGTACTCCCATAATGCAACGCGATCATCTGGCCGCCGCCATACTCGACGCAACTATTTACTGCTGCAGCTTCGTTTACAACATATTACAACGTTATCCAGTAAGAAACCAGGCGGTGGTGATAAAGAAAACACACAGGTATATATTGATTCGTTAGACACATCGTCATTTATAAGGTATCTGGAGAGATTGAAACTTGACAGTGAAGACCTTACCTTCAATGAAATGGTCGGAATAGACTTTGGAGTGTTTGGGAGGCAACCACCCTTTTCTATTTACCCTATAAATCCACAAATCTCTCCTTTTTGTAGGTAATTCCTGTGTTTTATCTCCTTGATTATATATGACAGCAGGAATAGTGTGGAGTGATCGGGGCTTGTCTTTATTTCTAGATGTATTGAGGCATCCGACAACAACACATGAATTCACCATTATCTACAACTTAGGTTTACAAAGTAGGCGAGTTTATTTATGATAGCGATCACTCCAGCGTGTAGCGTCTACACCTACAAGATGGCGGACTGTGTGACGTCAATGCAAACTAAAAATTGTGTCGTAGCTTGAGTCATTTGCAGTTATCCGGGGTGATTGGGTCCTCTCAGATGACTGGGTGCTTTGGGTGACTGGGCCCTCTTAGATGACTGGGTCCTCTTGAGTGACTGGGTCCTCTTAGATGACTGGGTCCTCTTGGGTAACTGGGTCCTATTGGGTGACTGGGTCCTCTTAGATGACTGGGTCCTCTTGGGTAACTGGGTCCTCTTGGGTGACTAGGTCATCTTGGATGACTGGATCCTCTTTGATAACCTAGTCCTCTTCGGTAACTGGGTCCTCTTGGGTGACTGGGTCATCTTGGATGACTGGATCCTCTTTGATAACCTAGTCCTCTTCTGTAACTAGGTCCTCTTGGGTGACTGGGTCCTCTTGGGTGACTGGGTCCTCTTGGGTGACTGGGTCCTCTTGGGTGACTGGGTCCTCTTGGGTGACTGGGTCCTCTTGGGTGGCTGGGTTCTCTTAGATGACTGGGTCCTCTTAGATGACTGGGTCCTCTTGGGTAACTGGGTCCTATTGGGTGACTGGGTCCTCTTAGATGACTGGGTTCTTCTGCAAAATCCGGTCATCCAGGAGAGGTTGTCACTGCTGGCGTGAGCTGGGGGAGGGGGGGGGTGAGGCTCCTGGTACACACGGTCAGCTGCCCCTCAACACAGGACTGTACTTGTAACACAGTGACCTTTAACCGATGTCGACCATAAGCAACTAGGAACCCGGTACAGTATTACATGTTGGTGGTGATGGCTGTAAGCGCGTGGTAACAGAGTATTTAGAAGAACCTAACCCAACCTAACCTTTTCCTTAAATGACAAAATACTGTAAATTCTCGCATTTTGTTGTGTTCAGCTGACCGGCTCACCACCAGAGATTCAGCTGAATAAATATAATCGTTTAACGCTTCACTGTCGTTCAAGGCCGCTAGTGACGTCAGCGAGGGGTTATGAACAAGGTGCGTGTATAAATAATTAGGTTACCACACAAAGCGGCTGAAGGTGGTTTGGGGGAACTATTTCTGGTTATTCAGTATGGAGATCAGATCACATGTCCAAAATTTCAAGTGTGTCATAACCTAACCTAACCTAACCTAACCTAACCTAATTTGCCTGGATTAATAGATCTATGCACTTCAGCATCTGACAGCACGAGTATTGTTGTAATTATTAAACTTACTCCAATGACGCCGTAGGAGTCGTTAACTAGTGTGTGGTGAAGGGGAGGGGGAAGGAGGAGGTATCGTACGTGTCATTCTGTTGGTGTCAGCTTGGTGTTGACAAGTACACGAGTTGAACGGGTCCGAGCAAGGGAGGAGGAGTGGGGTGGGGGCGGTACGGGTTGGGGGAGGGAAGGGTAGAGGGGGTGAGGGTGCGGGGGAGTTATTGAAACGCGGTGTGTGTTTCCCGTAGAGTGTGGCGGCCTGGTGCTGACGGGGTGTTGACAGTGTGGGGAGCCTTCACGACGACCACTGTTGACATTGAACACACCTCCACCCTCCCACCCCTATATTCCCTCCCTCCCTCTCTCCCCCATTAATTTTTTTTCACTTTACTGATTACACAAAGGAAGTTTTGGAGGAAAAAGTAAATCTTTGGGTACCTTTGTGTGTGGGGGGAGGGGGGGGGGTGAGTGGTGGGGTAGGCTCCTCAGACACTACGACTCTTTTTCCAACAGCTAATATTATCACTTATAAAACGTAACAAGACAATTAAGAATAAACAACATGCTCTTCTTTTATTCCTAAGACTGCAATAACTAGTTTATACTCTATTCAGTCATTAAGTCCATTTTAAGTATATAAGTAAAATTTAGTAGATTAAGCTCCTGATGTTATCCACTTAAGGGAGGTCAATATAAAGACGACCACCTACTTGAACGTTAAGTATAAGTATGGTTAAGTGTGTGTGTGTGTGTGTGTGTGTGGTCAAGTTGTTATCCAAGTGTTCAGCTCAATGTTCGTTTTTCTTAAGTCTGGCAAAGTGTTATAAGTGGCGACTGGTTATTAAATATGGCTTTAGTGAACTCGTTAAGTAAAACATCCTTTTTTTACTATCACTTAACACATTTATAAAAGGCTTCAGGCCAATTGTTCATTAAGTGTAAGTACAGTTAAGTATGCACAGAAGAGAGGCTGTTATATATTTACTGGAGCCTTGTGAACCGTTAAGTGTGGTTAAATAATGTCACTATGTTCTCCCAAGAGACATGTTACCATATAAAGCTTCCATCCACTTGCCCAACTTTTATAAGCATGGTAAAGAAACCTCAGCGTGTGGTACTGTGCCGTAAAGTTAGTCAGACGACAAAACAGCTACGGGCAAGATGACAGGCTGTGGGTGGGTGGGCGGCAGGAGGGTGGGTGAAGGGAGGATGGTGAGTGGGAGCTCCGAGGTAATTACTCGTGACCAACTTCTCGCTCCTCAGATCTACCCGACACTTTCCAAAGTTGGCCTAATTACTTACCACCACCACCACCCTTACCCCACCACCACCCTTACCCTCACCACCACCACCACCCTTACTGCCACCACCCTTATCACCACCACCCTCACCATCATCCTACCCTCACCACCGTCACTACCCTCACTACCACCACCACCAACTTGGTATTGGTGTGGTCGGGGAAATTTTCTATACAAAGGAAAAATTAGTTGGTGGGGTTATGTATATTTTTAGGGAGAGTTTAAGACAAGATTGCCAGAGGGGAGGACGAAGGATTCTCAAGGGTTCCAACATTCTATTTCTCTTCTGACAGATGACGTGGCAACTTTAAGTCTCACTCAAGTTACGAGACAGAGAAGGGTGCCATTTAACACCTGTGATCTGTGATGTGAGAATCTAATTATCTACCTTCAAGTTACGTCGCTAAAGAGATCCTCAAAAGGACGTAAGTTAGATTTTATACCTTATTATTATACGAATGCATTTAACTACCTGACTCAAACTATGACACAAGCATATCAGCTGAAATGTTGTCAAAATTGGACTGGGACTCAGCTGAAATAAGATACGATATATATTTTAGAATCTGAAGAACCAAATTGTTTTAGGGTGATTATATTTTTACCTGACCTGGTATTAACAACGGAATTCTAAAGTTACTTGTAAAATCTCACGTTAAGTTCCTAAGCTATTTTGTTCTTTGTTGATAGGTTAGGTTGCGTGAGTGAGACCATCTGAAGGTCGGGGGAAATTGAACGGAAGAGTCTTGATTGCGTGTTGTGTTTTATTGTTGTATTTCAATTTTTTTTCTCCTGTTTTCTTTTATTTTTGTTGTGCAAATATTTATCTTTTATATGTGGTCTGTTTTGGAAAGAGGTTTTATTATTTTTATTTTTATTATTAATTTGCTAACTCGAAGTCTGAGCGTTGACAAGTATTGCCAATCACAACACTTGGAGCCGTGACACATTCTTTAAGCCTAGGCAGATTCCCTAGCTGGCAACACTGACTCTTGAATGCCATCTATTTATAGAAGAAGAAAGAAAATAAAAATTGATAGAATAACTTTTTATCCGCTTAATGTCAGACGTTCTTGGAATACCTCCCGTCTGTACACTGTCATTTATATATATATTTAACCCAGGCGAGGGGAAAAAAACCCATATAATTGTGAGCAAGAGAAGAGGTTGGAATGCCGTATAACAGATTCAAGTTTCCCGCGCGTCGTAGCTCAAATACTTTCCCTGGCTTTTTTTGTCTATTTTATTGATGCGCCATTGGAGGGTGGAAGACTTTGGCAGGCAGGATACTTGAAGCTTATTGGTCGTTAAGAAAGAGTTACGGCTGTGATTGGTGCTTTCTCCGGTTGCCAGCGTTTAATTGATATTGGGATTGTTGTTGCCTTGTTATGTGACGGAGTGTCTGGATGAAAGATTAAAGGACATTGAATTATCTTGTCTCTCATACGACAAAAGGGAAAAGAAGGATGATGGTAAGAATAAGATGATGCAGCTATAAGAGAAATGAATAAACAATACAAAACCCGGGAAATAACACACACTGACAACATGTTAATACGATAGGCGAATATATCTTTTGATTACAGTGTTACCAGATTAAGAAACATAAACAAATAGCAAAATTATTACCAACAATGTGAATACAAAATGTTGGTGGAAATAGGAATGGAAACAAAATGAATAAAATAGGAACTAAATATTTTTCTCTTGTTATTTTTACTATTATCAACAACAACGTCAATACAACACACTACTGGAACACTACACTCAATTAAGGCGCCAGCCCAAGTGGGGCGATTTTTGTTTTGAAGCGGTGACCTTGACATCTGACCTCTAGTTGTAAAAGCATAACAGGTGTTGAAGTTGTTATAGAGAGAGAGAGAGAGTCTTTTTACAGTAATATTTTGAATGATTTTGTTTATTAATTGTAGTAAATATTATACTGTACACTGACGCTGCTCAGGGCTATTGCTCTCACTACACACACTGGCTAATGCTCCTCCTCGACAAATTGTCTTATATTAATGGTGAACAACGTCCATGTCACCTAAATGAAAATTAAATGGATTTAATCGGAGCATCAAGTCGCACTAATTCATGGAAATAAGTGGAAATAACAATAATAACACCAAAACTTCTTTCGTCAGTAACCACAAGAATATAAATGACTCAAAAAACACATTAACATAAATAAAACTTCGATAAAGAAAACCAACGACATTTATTAGAATATTTCGCCCCTCTCCTCACCCCACCCCACCACCTCCTCCTTCCGCCTTATATCGTCTACCTCGCCGTGATCCCTTTTTGTGTGGTGTTGAATCCCCGACATATTCTGCCACATGATACTCATTGAGGGTGACAGTCCGGACATGTACGAGGCCCGTAATGTTTATGTACCTATAGGCACGTGTGTCTCCTGTGTGTGTGTGTCTCAGAGGGGGTCTCGTCCTGGTGAATATCTCAAGAGGTAAGGAAGCGGAGGTGGTGGAGGAGGAGAGGGGGCCCCCGGTGGTTCTCTCCTTAGTGTGTGTCTTTAAGGGACCTGATCTAAGGGTCGCTCGCTGCCAGGACGATCTTGTAGTAAGGGGAGAAGGTTGAAGTTCTTTGTTGAGGATGTGTGTTTTTGAGGGTGTAGTGTGCGCCGCCCTTAACATTTATTTCTCGTGTCGTGTGTCTTGTGGTGGGCGGCGCCGCTGTGACGGGAAAGGAATGTTGTTTATTTTAAGCACCCCCTGTGTATTATAATGGGCTACCAGGATGTTATTTGTGCATTTACATTTCAACTACAAGGAAAAATATATTTTTTTATTTCAGAATATTTTCAACACCTTTTCAATGTGTATTTTCCTCGGAACAGATTTTCTCTCGAAGAATGGGGACCAGATTCTGAGAGTCTTCCCTTGAGTTTGTCCCTACATAACTGATGTGTGAATCCGTTTATCTGGCTCGCCTAAACAAGACACAACATAAATAAACATCGAAATTGCACCGAGACTCCGCAGCAGCTACACGTGTTCTCTCTTTTCCCAGTCGAGGGAACAAAATTATCTTACGAAACTTAAAAAATCGAAACTTTGTGGCAGACGACGTCGCGGCTCCTACAAGGTGGTGTTGTAGCTCCTGGTGATGGCCGGCTTGTTGTGAGAGTCACCAGATAAGGGCGGAAGTGTTGGGTGTAAGGTCCTGCATGATGGTCTTTATCTAGTGAGGAGCTTGATGCTATGTCTCCCTCACGACCCTCTGACGACCCTCTCACCACCACCATCCCCCGTCACCACCTCGCCAGGCTCAGTGTGGCTGTTTACTGTCTCTCTTGATACCTTTCTCCCCGTTTCATCCGTTTCTTAGGAATTCCCTCCTCCCCCTTTTAACTGAAGGTGTTGTTACCGCCCCTTTCTTTCTTTGTATTATCAGACGAATTTTTCCCTTCCATTCTGTGCCTTCTATCGTTCCTTTTCTTTAATATCGTTGTTACTTACTTGTTCTCTTGTGCTGTGGTGTCGCCGTCGTCTACTGTCGTTTGGATTGGTGATGTAAACTTTGGAGGTAAGTTGTCCCAAGCTTCTGTTGTGGCAGTTCTCCTTAACACTTGATTCAGTTTAGAAAATCCATTTAGGCATAATTTTTTGGACAACAAGCGTTCTCTCCCTCTCTCTCCCTCCCTTTCCCTTAATTTCAATATATTAAACATTTTTCTTTTTAACAGTAAGTCTTCGTGACTAAAAATCGTTTCATAAGTAATAATACGAGAACATGTCTACTGTAGTTTAGGTTTCTCATCTTATATATTCTTACGTATATGTCTCGGGGTTAAATAAAATACTGTGTTGGTATTTCCACTTCCTTGTGCCCCCCCCCCACCGAGCCAGTGTTGCTCTGAGGACCGTCTTAACCCCTCCCGTCTCTCAGGTCCTTCGTGTTGTAGATACGTTCAGGAGTGACATTAATTAGGGTGGCGGTCTCTCTACACTTAGGCCCACGCTCCCTCTCACACACCCTGGTCCTCCCTCACTCTCACACACACCCTGGTCCTCCCTCACTCTCACACACACACACCCTGGTCCTCCCTCACTCTCACACCTGGTCCTCCTCACTCTCACACACACCCCACCCTCCTCACTCTCACACCCACAGCCTCCCTCACTCTCACACACACACCCCTGACCCTCCCCTCCACACACACACAGCCTCCCTCCTCCTCCCTTTCTCTCCCTCACTCTCACACACCCTCCCTCACTCCACACCCTGCCCTCCTCACTCTCACACACCCCTCCTCACTCTCCCTCCCTCACTCTCCCACCTACCTCCTCCCTCTACACCCCAGCCTCCCTCACCTCACACACCCTACCCTCCCTCACTCTCCACATACACACCCTATCACTCCCTCACTCCACACACACACACCCCTATCCCTCCCTCCTCCACACACACACCCTGACCCTCCTCACTCTCACACACCCTAGCCCTCCCTCCACTCTCACACACACACACCCCTTTTCACACACACACCCTGGCCCTCCCTCCTCCACACACACCCTGGCCTCCCTCACTCTCACACACACCCTGACCTCCTCCTCTCACACACACACACCACCTCCTCACTCACCCTGACCCTCCCTCACTCTCCACACACCCTGGCACTCCTCACCTCCCACACCCCTCCTCACTCTCTCACACACCCCACCCACCCCTCACCCACACACCTGACCTCCCTCACTCTCACACACACCTAGCCCTCCCTCACACACACACACACACCTCCCTGAGCCTCCTCACTCACCCAGCCTCCCTCACTCACACACCCTGACCCTCCCTCACTCTCACACACCCTAGCCCTCCCTCACACACACACACACACACCCTGACCCTCCCTCACTCACACACCCTCACGTCTAACACAAATATCCCTGACCACAACTGTGTATAGAACTTGTATGAGACGAAGATGCACTTTGGTATCATACATTTCGTTATGAACGTTTTAAAGTGTTCAGGTTATATTTAAGGTTAATTTCTGAGGTGCAAAGTTCACATTGTATCTATGGGAGTAAAGATAACTCATATTTCACGAACTGAGAATCTCTTAAGGTGATCTCTCCAGGGTACAAAAGTTTTCTTGATTTGTGGAGATTATATACAAGACATCACCTTGCAAGCTCACAGTTAACACGACACTAGAGATTTTTTGGCTGCCTTAGATACTCTGTTATCGTCTCCTGTAAACAAACACTTTAAATAATAGTTTTGGGGCAACTTTGAACCCCCTTAAGCGGAGGCCTTTAAATCTACGTTAAATTATCCCCGAGTGTTGGACAAGTTTCGTTTGGGTCGTCAGTTACTCGCTCGTTTTCTACCTGCAAGGCTCTTTAGCAACTTTAAATTAGGTTGGATTAATTAATATTGGTCTTTAAGTTAGGTGTTGTTGCCTAAGATACATAAATTAAGTCCATCATCATCATCATCAGCATCATCATCATCATCATCATCATCATCATCATTATCCTACTATTATTTCCCCTCTCCATCCTTAACTTCCTCCTCCTCTTTCTCCTATTCTTCGTCCTCCTCCTCCTTCTCCTCCTCCTACCTCTTCCTACCACCTCCTCCTCTTCCTCCTACTCCTTCCTACCACCTCCTCCTCTTACCTCTTCCTACCACCTCCTCCTCCTCTTCTTCCTCCTACCTCTTCCTCCTACCTCTTCGTCCTACCTCTTCCTCCTCCTCTTCACCACCATCACATTCTTAACACACTGCGCCTATTCCTATCCTTATCAACACATAGCGTCAGGTCGTACGCTAAAAAAATTGTTAAGTAAAGTCAACATTAAGGAACGGTCGTGTTACTGGGTCGTGTTGCTGGGTCGTGGTACTGGGTCGTGGTACTGGGTCGTCTTCTGTGTTGTGTTAGTGTTTAGTGAAGTAGATAGAAGAAGAAGGAACGGGGGAAATCAGAAAAGAACAAGGAACCAACAGACGAAGAATGAACAGGAGAAAATAGAAAAGAATAAAACGCCAAAAGAAGAAGACTAAACAGGAGAAAACAGAGGAGAACAAGGAGCTAACAGAAGAAGTAAGGACATGGGGGACAAACATACGAATACTCATAGAAGACAAAGGAAGAAAAAGATAAAGACAGAGGAAGAATCACAGACGAAGAAGACAATACAACAGAGGAAAAAATAACAAAAGACAACAGAAGAAGGAGAAGGAACAAGACAAAAAAAAGAAAAAGAAGACAAAGGAACAATAAGACAAAAAAGATAAAAGTTATAAAAACAAGAGAAGAAAAATAACACAAGAAGAAGAAGTAGAACGAGAGAAGACAACATACAAAACAAGAAAAAAGACAAAAGACACAGAAAAGAGATGCAGGTAAAAAGAGTCGTACCTCGCGTCAAAGGTCAGAGCTGCTCAGATGACCCGTAAAAAATATCAGGTCTTTTCCTCTCATCCCCCTTCGGGAAAACAGGTCACAAGCCCAACTGTGTCAAAGATCAGAGGTCAAGTGAAGGTCAATACTCTATGTGCGATTAACTCTTTCAATTCCTGTTAAAATATTAAGAGAGTTATGCAAGGTGGTGGATTTATTTATTTTACAGATGGATGAATCGCGTGGAAATGTGGAAAGGATTGGACTTACTCTTATGAAATAATGGTTAAAATTGTTGAAATATTCTAATGGTTAAAATGGTGGATTTACTCAAATGGTTAAAAGGGTGGATTTATTCTAATGGTCAAAGGGGTGGATTTACTGTAATGGTTAAAGGGATGGATTTACTCTACAATGGTTAAAAGGTTGGATTTACTCTAATGGTTAATGGGGTGGATGTATTCTAATGGTTAAGAGCTCTTTGTGTTAGAACGCATTGTCTCATTAATTATTATTAGAGTTCTTTCTCTTCTTGCTGTTATTAACCAGATTTAAATGGACTGTATCATACAAAATCTAAGTATACCTGTAGTTTATGTAATCATCATAATAATAATAATAATTAACGGTTTATTGAAAGAGCTTGGCAGCCAGAAGGCTGAAAATATACAGTTACATATTTGGGGAATGGGTTTCGAATTATAAATAATATACAAGTAACATAAGTAATATAAATAAGATATATAATAACTAGATGGGGAAAAGCTCAAACTACAGTGCATTTCAACATAGTGACGGTGCAAGAAGTAGTATTTACTGGGAGTGAATACACTGGTCTATTACAAGTTATTGATAATTTTTACAATGGTTGGGACTGGACTGTTCTTATAGCGATCAGTTCGTGCACGTATGGGCTGGATGCGGTTGTGGTGTCGAACAGCAATTCTCGGGCTAGGGATCTCAGGTGGTAGTAGGAGCCGGTGTCGAGGATGGTGTAGAAGCTGTATTTATGTAATTATAAGTAATGATATACTGAATATCTACTTATGTAATTGTAAGTAGTAATATATATCTACTTTTAGTGATCTTAATTATGTTTTAAAGGATTGGACAATGGCCTACTCTTAAGAGACATGCTTTAGATTTTATAGGCCTACTCTTCAGGGATATATTTAAAATTTTATAGGCCTACTTTTAGAGATTTGTTAGAGATAAAATTGTCATAGCGTTGAGGATTTATTTATTTTAAGTGCTGGACTTATTATTTTAGGGAAATATTTTAAGCAGCTGGTGTTTCTTTAGGGAATATTTTTGATGGGTTGAATTTATTATTGGGAAAACGTTTAAGGTATTGACTTACTCTAAGGAAATTACCTAAAGGGCTGGTCTTATTTTAGGGAAAATATTTTTAAGGTCTTGACAAACTTCAGAGAAAAAATATTTAAGACGAACCTACTAAACCTCCCTTCACCCTCCCACCCCTCCTATATACCCTCCTTCCCTCCTACCCCTCCCATCTTCCTTTCACTTCTCCCTTCACCCTCCCACTCCTCCTTTCTACTCTCCTACCCCCTTCCATCTACCCTTCTACACCTCCCTTCACCTTCTCCCCTCCCCTTTTACCCCCCCCCACTCCCCCTTCTACCTCCCACCCCTCCATCTTCACTCCTGATCTATCTACCATCAAATTCCTTTCCATCCACCCCCTCTTCCAGCTACCCCTACTACTCACCCATTTCCCATCCTCTCCCACGACCCACCACACTACTACCCTACATCCTGCAGCAGTTCTGGCCACTGATGGGGGGCATCACTCAGGGGCGGGGACGCTGTCTACCCTCAGGAAGATCACATATGGTGAGGAAATTTGGTCCCTCGGTGAGTCTAGGGCGTAGAGGGGAAACTTATACTGCTGAGGGGAAACTGGGCTAGACAGGAAGTTTGGGGCACCGCAGGAAATAGGATAGTGAAGAAAATGAGAGTAATAATGATGGCGATAATAATAATAATAATAATAATAATAATAATAATAATAATAACGAAACTATATGGAGATAGCTGTGAGTTTGGGGGAGGAAAATGTTACCCAAATAAAGAGATATACTGTATGTTAAGAGAGGGAGGACGGGGTACAAGTATTAGAATGATAGAATAATAAGGAAATTAATTAATATATCTTTAAGCGGAAGAATTAACTGTTTAACCCTTTGAGGAGAATGGTTTAACCCTTTGAGGATGATGGTTTAACCCTTTGAGGAGGATGGTTTAACCCTTTGAGGAGGATGGTTTAACCCTTTGAGGAGGATGGTTTAACCCTTTGAGGAGGATGGTTTAACCTTTTACGAATGATAGTTTTACCTTTTAAGGACTACGTTTTAAACCCTTTAAAGACAAATATTTAACCCCTTTAAGATGATAGTTTAACCCTTTCAAGACGATGGTTTAAACATACACGTCTTAAAATAAACTTTAATTGGAGAAAATAAAGATTCCTTGAGAAGAAAACAGAGATAGATAGAGAAGATGAAGAGAAGAATACGAAAAAAAGGAGAAAATGCAGAATGCGAAGAAATATAGAATAACGGAGAGTAAAAAATTAAAAAGGAAATAGAGAAATTTATTAGAAGAAAAACAAATATCTTGAACGAATTGGGAAATACTGAGTGAAAAAAAACGGAAAATTAAAAAAATAATAATACTAATAATTAAGACCGAAAAAACTTTGAAATTGACAAAATAAGAGAAAAGGCCAATCTAAAAATAATAACTAATAAAATGAAAACAACAGGAAAGCCGCCAAAACAAAATAAATATGGAAGTAGCAGAAGTATGTTAAGAGGACTATATATTCAGACATAATATATTATTATTGGTTCAGGAGGAGAACCAGTAGGCTTCGTTCACCGTCAGGAGCATTTCAGAAGCCTTCGAGGTTTTCCTTCACCTACAGGAGGGTTTTAGTGGTCAAATTGGGGCAGCCTTGCTAGTTGGTCGCCAGTCATGCGATCAAACCAATATAGGACGGAAATGAACGTTAGTGAGCCACCGACTGAGATGCGACAGAGAGAAAGAGATAAAGAAAGTAAGATAGAAAAAGTAAGATAGGAGAAAGAGATAAAGAGAGAATTAAAGAAAGTTAAAGAGTGATTATAAAATTTTCAGACAAAGAGAGTAATAAAGAAAGAAAGCGAGGAAAGAGAAATAAAGAAAGGAGGAGAAGAGAGAGAGAGAGAGGTAAAATACAGCATATGGAAGAATACATGGGCAGTAAAGCTAATGAAAAAGGGTGACTGGTAATAACGATATATGAGGGTAAGATCTCTCTCTCTCTCTCTCTCTCTCTCTCTCTCTCTCTCCCTCATACTGATGTAAAGTTTTCCTATATTATCCTCATAAAGGGACACTCACACTCCCTACTGCCCACATTCCTCACAAGTTAGACAGACCTCACCTTCCTCACCTTCTAGACCTCACCTCACCAAGGTAGACTGAGACCTCACCTTCCCTCACCAAGGTAGACTGAGACCCTCACCTTCCCTCACCAGGTAGACTGAGACCCTCACCTTCCCTCACCAAGGTAGACTGAGACCCTCACCTTCCTCACCACCAGGTAGACTGAGACCCTCACCTTCCTCACCAAGGTTGAGACCCTCACCTTCCCTCACCAAGGTAGACTGAGACCCTCACCTTCCCTCACCAAGGTAGACTGAGACCCTCACCTTCCCTCACCAAGGTAGACTGAGACCCCTTCCTCACCTGACTGAGACCCCACCCCCTCAGCCCTCTGCAAGGTAGACTGAGACCCTCACCCTTCCCTCACCAAGGTGAGACTGGACCCTCACCTTCCCTCACCAAGGTAGACTGAGACCCTCACCTTCCCACTCACCCAGGTAGACTGAGACCCTCACCTTCCCTCACTCAAGGTAGACTGAGACCCTCACCTTCCCCTCACCAAGGTAGACTGAGACCCCTTCCCTCACCCAAGGTAGACTGAGACCCTCACCTTCCCCTCTGGTGCAGAAGTTATAAATTATCACCCGGAAATAAACAGCACTGAGCTGAATTTTTCACGATCTGTCTAGACCATCACAAGGAAGACGATACACACTGTCCTGGTGTTTACTGCATGCTTTTGTTTTTCCTCAACCAAAATTCAAAATGGTCGCCTTATACTCTCTCTCTCTCTCTCTCTCTCTCTCTCTCTCTCTCTCTCTCTCTCTCTCTCTCTCTAAAAACATCGACAGTCGATGTAGTAAAGTGGTAAGGGTTCAGGCATTAATCCTAAAAAGTGCTTCGACAGGTTCCCCCGAGCAACACCTTCCCTCCACTCCCTCCCTCTTTCTTTCTTATATTCTTTCCCTTCTTCCCTCCCTTATCCTCTACCTCCCTCCAATTTTCTTTTTCTCGGTTCTTTTCTTTCTCCCTCCCTCCCTACATCCTTCCCTTCTCCCTTCCTTCTCACCTACCTTCCTTCCTTTCTTCCTTCCTCTCTCCCTCCCACAATTCCCTCCTTTCAATTTATTTCCTTCCCATACCCTCTAACCTAACCTAACCTAACTTGACCACGGTTTAGGAGCACATTAACCGGGTAATTTAACTGAATACCTCTGATGGGTTAAGTACGGGTCGCTTCCTTTACCACACCCCTGACGCCCTCGTAACCCGGGTGTACGAGAGAGAGAGAGAGAGAGAGAGATGAACTGAAGAGACTGATGGAGAGAAGAGAGAGAGAGAAATGGGTGATAGAAGAGTAACACAAAGGGGAAAGAGAGAGGGACTCATTCTCTCGCCATGCATAATACAGTGTTGGAAAAATACCACAAACACAGGATCGTTTACAAAGGATTACGACACGAACCAACCAAAAGCCTAACGAAGCCTTAAAAATATAGCCAACAGGGGTCGTTAGGTTAGGTGTAGGTGGGTGTCGTTGGGTTCGTGTCGCTTGAATGGGTTGCGAGTTCTGTTTGGTGTTCTTTTTCCAACATGGTGCCTCCTGTACCCTGGGTCGTGTAAGTATGGCGATGTTCAACTTGACTGGTGTTGAGAGAGAGAGATAGGTTTTATATTTTGTATCTTCGTTAGTATTCTCCCTTAAAGTTACATCCGTCTTCATTTCATTCTTCCTCTCCTTTGACTTCATTTATTATCATATATTCTCTCTCCTCACATCCCTATAATTATCATTCAGATGACCTTCGTGTTGCTCCCCACCCTGGCCGTTCACTTCTGCAGCTCACGAGGCCTCCATCCTGATCTGTCTGTGCTGTTGTATGTAATGCCTGGCACCGTTATTGGGATGTCACCGCTGGCCAACAATCTCCAGAAGATTACAATAGAGATTCGCCCTTGACGTATACCGGAATGCCACGGAGATGGGAGACAACCCTGGCCAGAGTTTGCATTGGCCAATCTAGGCTGACACATGGCCACCTGATGACCCAGGAGCCCCAGCCAGTATATGAAGAGTGTCTGGTCCCCTTGACTATTAAACACTTGCTGGTGGAGTGTCCCAGTCTTTGGGACCTACGAGGCACCAGCTTTCCAGGGCCCGAGGAGTGGATGGTTCCGCCCATCCTTGGTTCTCGAAGCAAATGTCTCATATCCGGAGTTTTTAAGATTATCGAGCAGACTAACTCTGCTGGTCTCATTCAGCACATATAAAGTGGTTTTATAATCTTGTAAATATAATTTACAATATTATAAGTGTTTTTTATCTGTAATTTTTTATTATTTTTAAATAGAAAACTTTTTAAAGTGAAAGTATCGCCACTTGGCTTAAACTATTACGACGCCAGATGTATATATACTTAATAATAATAACAATAATAATAATAATATCTCTATTCTATTTATTCTCATCCTCTCCCTTTCTCTTTCACTTTGTAAGAACACCTGTCAGGTACACACTGCCGGGGGTCTGAGAAGTGATGTTCACCCGGGACCTCTAGTTCTGTTTGTTGTGCCCCGTGTGTGTGTGTGTGTGTGTGTGTGTGTGTGTGTGTGTGTGTGTGTGTGTGTGTGTGTGTGGGGAAGAGAGAGAGAGAGAGATCTTCCAATACACACTGACCTCATCACACAGTCTATCTTTACAGGGTCTCAAACCCTCACACCAGCCAGACCTCGCCCTGGTTCCACCACTGCTCTAGTAAGCTACACTCCCCAGCCAACACACACTCAGCCCCGACGCTACTCACACGCTCACCAGGACTACAGTAACTCTCCATAGCTTACATTCCTCATATGATTTAGAACAATCACATTATACGTCCCGTAACTCAACTTTGTGTGGACATAAATTTATCTTAACCCGTGGCAGGGTGTGCGGTCTGCCCTACCAACGCGACTTTAACCAGGGTGATGCAGGTGCGGCCAGGCTGGGAGTACGACCATTCAAGGGCTCTGTTGCAGCTTATACACACACGCATATATCTCCCTAATACCCGAGGGATGTCTAAGACTGAGGCGGTAATGTCCCGCTACCTTGAGACGCCCTCCTTGTGGCGTATCAACCCAGGAGACGACGGCGGATTAATATCAATAAGCAATTAGTACTGTGATTGGATCTCCTTATGAGCATATGCCCGCCGCCAGCACCGCCGTAGCCGCCACCACCACCGCCGCCGTAGCCGCCACCGCCATTGTGTGTGTGTGTCGGGGCCGCTGTTGTTGTTTCTTCGACGTTTTGGGGGTCCTGAGTCCCGGGGGTGTCGTTTATACAGGTAATCTTGTTAAGATAATAGTGTATAAAACTGATAATGTACTTTAAGTGAGGTAATGTATACCTGAGATGGTTTGGCAGGTGGTGTATAGTGTGTGGCCGAGGTGGTGAGTGGCAGCACTGTCTCGGTCCTCTTCGTCTAAGTCAGGGTCCGCAACCCTCATATTTGTGGCAGCAACATTTACACAATTTGAACCAGATTTCACAAACATTGCAGAGGATATTTTATTGAGACGAATTTCATGTGAGTCGTAGTAACCATTTCCTCTGTACATTATTGTTAAAGATGAAACATAATTTTGTTGTGCAGTAATAGTGTTTATCATCACCCATTAGGATATTTACAGTTTGGTTCCGTATGCCATTACTTCTCTGACTACAGTCTATGGTTTAGCTCTTGTTGTTATTGCCCAATTTCAAGTTTTATTTGTGTAAATGTAACATATTGAATTGAAACAGTGCACAATTACACGTACTCTTGCGGCGTTACCCATTATTTTCTTGTACTATATGCAAAACCTTTGAAAAAAATTCTGGTTGTCAAGCCCAGATCCAGTTAGGTAACCCTACAGCTCCTCCCGTACCCTTATATTAACACTTTTATGTAAACATTCAAATATACATTATATCATCTGGAAACGTGATCTTGGTGTCTTTAATTGGGATTTTGACCTTTGAGGCATCGATTTTGTGACCAGAGGTCATTTACATCTCATAAATCCAAGATGTTGTTATTGGTGTGTTTTTGTTATTTGTTGACCACCTTGTAGCAGTTAATGTCACGAGTCCTTAACCCATTAACGGTAGACCAGCATCAGCTCTCACTGATGATGTCCGTGTCTGCTTCCAGGTGATCAAACCCTCCGGCAGTTTGTAGACCAAATCTTTTTTTGGTCAAACAAGGAGGCGGGGTACTGCCCTCCTGTCTTTACTTCCTCAACTTTAAAGTTAGGTACCATTCACAGAAGGGTGAACTGGGAGTGCTCCGGGCGCGAACCAACAACCCTTAGGACAGGAGATAAGTAATGAATCCACTTGTTCACCGCATACCCTTCACCTTAGGGTAATCGTAACCAAGACACTAAAGTGGCTGTCACTCACTCACTGGTGTAAGAAGTGTGGCGTGGCGTGGTGCGGTGCGGTGCGGTGTGGTGCGGTGAGCTTCCCTACCACAACGAGGCCCTCCAAATATCTGTTTCCTTTATTGCTTATCATCACAAGACTAACCGTCACCAACCATCACCACCTCCAGGGACCCACGAGAATAAATAGATGAGTATATGAAGAGAGAGAGAGAGAGAGAGAGAGAGAGAGAGAGAGAGAGAGAGAGAGAGAGAGAGAGAGAGAGAGAGAGAGAGCTGCCGTCAGACACAGCTACTAAGTAGGAATTAATGAAGCTGTAAAGGTTAATAATTAAGTCTGGGACGGTGTAAAACGTAGGTCTTAATGGCGAATACAAGTTATTGGACCTGAAGTTTTGGCCTAGATGGAGGGGGGGGGAGGGACAGATGGACACAGTGCTGGGAGGGAGGGAGGTGGGGAGAGTACTGGGAGGAAGGGAGGGAGAGAGTGATGGGAGGGAGGAAGGGAAGGAGAGAGTAATGGGAGGGAAGAAGAGATTGGTGATGTGTGTCGCGGATGTGAACATTTTACCTCACCAGTTTCCTCCATCATGTAGAAGAGTTTCCCCTCACTTCCCCCCCTCACTACCCAGGACTTACCCTCATCATTTTTCCTCACTTCCTCTTCATTCCTCACCTCTCAGTTCCCCTCAGCCTCATCTCGCTTTCTTCCCTCGCTTCACTTCTCCTTCCTTACTTCACCTTACCGCCTCACTTTCTCTCCCTCCTCACTTTATCTCCTTCCCCACTTTCTCTCTTTCTCTCCCCTCCCTAGCTCTTTCTTTTTCCCGAGAGAGAGAGAGAGAGAGAGAGAGAGAGAGAGAGAGTTATTGTCGTCGGAGTTGTAGTGAAGAATTCGTCGTGTCTTTTTGTCTCACGAGATGAAGATGGCTGGGGTGAGATCCTTGGGAGACAGGTAGACGGTCTCTCTCTCTCTCTCTCTCTCTCTCTTCTGGGTCCTGCTGGTATCTGCTGCCTGGAGGTATTCATTATCCCATTCCTCCTTCCCTCCCTTCCTACTCCCTCCCTTCCTACTCCCTCCCTTCCTACTCCCTCCTTCTACCGCCTCTTTCCTTCTTCTTCCCCTCTTCTTAAATTCCCGTATCCGCTTTAACCCTTCCGTCCCTCTCCCTTTATTCCCTCCCATTCTCTCCTCCCTCCATTATCCCATTTTTCCACACCGTCCCTCCCTCAGTTCCTTTCTCTCTCTCCTTCTCTTTATCTTCTCTATTATTCCCCGTTTCCTTCCTTCTCCTCTTTCTTCCCCCCCTTTCACCTTCCACCCTGCATCCCCCAGTTCCCTCCCCTGTTCCTGGTCCGCACAACACACATGCCCTCCTCCCTCCAACACACGTCCCTCCCTCCAACACACGCCCCATCCCTCCAACACACGTCCCTCCCTCCCTCCTCCAACACACGCCCTCCCTCCCTCCAACACACGCCCCTCCCTCCAACACACGCCCCCTCCCTCCAACACACGCCCCCCCCCAACACACGCCCTCCCTCCACCACGTCCCTCCCTCCACACATACGTCCTCCCCTCCAACACACGCCCCGTCCCTCCAACACACGCCCCGTCCCTCCACACACACACCTCAAAAACAGAGGAGCAGCAGAGGGTAGTACTTACTGGGGCATCACCAGAGACGGAACAAAAACAAGAGTCTGGCTACGATGGAGAGTGATCAATCTTGCTTTACCTTTTTCTTCACACGAGAGACAAAAAAAAAAGAGAGAAAGAGAGACAGAGAGAGAGAGAAGTGAGGAGAAGAAATAACAAGGAAGAGAAGAACCGGTCTACTAACGGGGTGGATCGGGCCAGGGGAGGGAAACACACCCAAAAAATATATATTTGACAAAAAAAACTGGTAAAAAAAAAAGAGGAGGAAAAAATACGTAGAAATAAATAGATGAACAACTCCCATGGAAATATATAAATTGTGTGTGTTTGTTGTGTTTGTTTGTTTGTTTTTATTTTCTCTTTCTGGGTAATTTTTCCAGTTACTTTCTTCTCCAACTTTCTTTCCAGATGATCTTTTGTATCTACTGTTATCTCTCTCTCTCTCTCTCTCTCTCTCTCTCCCACGGTACCTTTTAGTGGGTCTGGACTAACAAGTGCCTCACGTGTTGACTCAGGTGATTCCAGGATGAGGGGAGGTAGAGAGTGAGGGAGGTGGAGGGTGGAGAGGGAGGGTGAGGGAGGTGGAGGGTGAGGGAGGTGGAAGGTGAGGGAGGTGGAAGGTGAGGGAGGTGGAGGGAGGTGGAGGGTGAGGGAGGTGGAGGGTGAGGGAGGTGGAAGGTGAGGGAGGTGGAGGATTTTCGTCCCATTCATTATGTACCGATTATTTTTTCTATTCCTCTGTCTGTCTATTGTGTCTTTCCATCACGTCTTCCACTCCTTTTTATCTCTCACATCTCTTTCATTTGTTTGTCCTTTATTCTCTTCCCTCCTCTACCTTCCCCATCTCCCTCTTCTTCTTCCTCCCCTTCCCGCCCTCTTGCTCCCTCCCCTCCTTTCCCTTCTCCCTTTCCCCTTCTCCCCTCCACACCCTCCCCCACTTCCTCTCTCCCACCTCCTCTCTCCCTCCCTCCCCTCCTCTCCCTGCCCATCGTTGGTCGTGATGTGGCAGAGTAAAAACCTTTCTCCCAATAATTGGTTTCTGTAGGCAGGCAAAAAGAGGCGGTGATGAGCTGTACCAACAGTCGTAGGCCACCACGCTTTATGGCCTCATGGTCCACCCATCTATGGCCCATCGCTCTATGGTCCACTCCTCTATGGCCCACTGCTCCTATGACCCACCGCTCGTATGACTCACCTCTTGTGTGACCCACCGCTCGTGTGACCCACTGCTCGTATGACCCACCGCTCTATGGTCCACCCCTCAATAGCCCACTCTCCATGGCCCAATGCTCCATGTCCTATCACTCCTTGGTCCACCTCTCCATGGCCCACCCTTCCATGGCCTACGGTGTAAGAGAGAGACTTGCTATAACAAGGTCGTCCTTGGGGGTGTAGTTATACTCAGAATCCGATAAAAGAACTTAATATAGGTTAGGTTAGGTTAGGTTAGATTTGATTAGATTAGGCTAGATTACATTAGGTTAGGTTAGGTTAGATTAGGTTAGGTTAGATTACATTAGGTTAGGTTAGATTACATTAGGTTAGGTTAGATTACATTAGGTTAGGTTAGATTACATTAGGTTAGGTTAGGTTAAACTACATTAGGTTAGGTTAGACTACATTAGGTTAGGTTAGGAGCACAAAGCAAACCCAAAATAACCTCATTAAGAGATCTCTGACTTATAAATTGACTTACACCAGCAACCAGACACTCCACCATACAGTCACCATCGTGTCGCTAGAGTATAGTCCTGCACATCTCCCCGGACAATAGGCTGGATTCTCCCTAACATTCACCTGTACCTGGCCACCATCATCCCAGACGATGGTTTATTAAGATTCGAACTGCCAGCCAGACTCCCAGAGGTGTTAGTAGCCCATAACGTGAACGATAACACTGTACATACGAGTCTTGGTGACATTATTCTTCAGGTGCAGATGATATCGTTCACGGGGGTCATTGAGAGGCTTGTGGTATTCTGGCTCACTGTCCGAATCTTAATGAACCATCGTCTGGGATGATGGTGGCCAGGTACAGGTGAATGCGAGGAAGGGATTCGCTCTATTGTCTAGGGTAGATGACCGACAGTTTACTCAGGGGGCAGATAATGGCCATTTTCACCCTATTGTCCCCATAATCTGTAATGTTAGGGAGGCTGCAGTTCTCTACCATGGCCATAGAAAATGTCACATCCAGAATATCAGATACTTAGCTTCTGCAAATGGGGTGCGGTGGCCGAGTGGATATAGAGGTCGACTTTCGTCCTAGGAGTCGTTGGTTTACGCCTGGGCACCCCTCAGTACCTTGACTGTTGAGGAATTAAAAGTGGTTCAGTGCAGTGCCGTCCATACTGTGCCTCCTTGAATACTAAAAAAAAGGAACAAAAAAAGTGTTGCTTTACATTGTGCTGTCTCCCCACTGCCAAGCCTCCGGGGCCCACCATACATACTTGATTATGAGAGGGTCCAGCTGAGGTGGTGAGAAAGTAATATTTTCGTCCTGGAGTAGCAAGGTCATTAATCTTGGTATGTTCCCCCTGGCGGCATTCTCACATCCTAGTTATCGGTATTAATCATTGTGTCGCTGTTTTCCTTCTAACTTTTTTATTGGACTTTTTGTAAGAGTCCTTGTTGCGGATGAGTGTGGGGCACTCTCTAAGATGACCTCCGGGCTGGCCAAGAAGGTCCCAAGTTTTCCAGCGATTGTTTTTTCCTCCCATGGTTGAGTCATCAGGTCGGGAGGTTCTGGGCAGCTTGGTAGGTCTTGGAGTTGTGTTAACTTGGTAGGTCTTGGAGGTATGTTAGACAAGAAAAATACCGAGGTAAGGATTTCAACATAGAAGTCACGAGTCCTTTCAGGTAACCTCGGGAGCCGACTAAGCTTAGTATATTACTCCAACACCACACACAGCCCACAGTGCCCAATACCACACCCAACCCACAGTACTCCAACACCACACACAGCCCACAGTACCCAATACCACACCCAACCCACAGTACTCCAACACCACACACAGCTCACAGTGCCCAATACAACTTGAGTCTAAACTTCAGTAAATCCATTTGTGCTAAATTTTAACAACTTTATCATGGTAAGATTTAAAGTAAGGGTGATGCCTTAAATCTCATCGCTGTGTGATGATGGGATGATGATGATACAAAAATGTATGTTACTAAATATTATTAACTTTGTTTTAATAGTATTCAAGGAAACCAAGTTGGGTGCTCCCTCCTCAATTATACATGTGACGTCTTCCTGTAGAGATGTCTGTTGTCTGGCATTCATATATCTCCACGTGAGACTCGGGAGGTCAGAGTGAAGGACCTATTGAGGGTCGAGTCATCTGCATAGGAATGAATAGAATTGTTCTCTGAAAGAAGATCATTAAAGTGTAATAAGAGAGTTGGTACTAACACAGACGGGTCCCGGACGAACTTCAGCCCCGGAGTTATTGTTGGACAACTTGGCGGTCCACCATTAATTTGGTTTCCCAACAGTTCGTACGTCAACGTATATAATTAAGGTAAAGTCTTAGTATTTGTTATACACCGCCCACGGAACACACACAGGTCAGTACACACACACACACCCATGAAACACACAGGACAGTACACACGCACACGACACACACACAGGACAGTACACAACCCATGAAACACACAGGACAGTACACACGCCCACAACAGACACACAGGACAGTACACACGCACACGACACACACACAGGACAGTACACACGCACATGACACACACACACAGGACAGTACACACGCCCACAACAGACACAGGTCAGTACACACGCACACGACAGACACACAGGTCAGTACACACACACCCATGAAACACACAGGACAGTACACACCCACGACAGACACACCGGACAGTACACACACCCATGAAACACTCAGGACAGTACACACGCCCACGACAGACATACCGGACAGTACACACGCCCACAACAGACACCAGTCAGTACACACGCGCACACGACAGACACACAGGACAGTACACACACCCATGAAACACTCAGGACAGTACACACGCCCACGACAGACACACCGGACAGTACACACACCCATGAAACACTCAGGACAGTACACACGCCCACACTTAACTAAGACTAATGGCTGAATTACGTGACGTAGTGAATGAGGAGAGAGAGAGAGGAAGAGGAGGGGAAGAAGATGATGGGCGTAGAGGGGGAGCAATGAGTGATGAGTGGCGAAAGTAGAAGAGAAGAAGATAATATGGAAGATTTAGGATGGATGAGAAAGGCAAATAGAAGTGAGAGGAAGGTGGTAATGAAGATAGAGAGAGAGAGAGGAGAATAAGACTGTGAGAAGGATAAATGAGGAAAGAGATGACAGACAAACAGACAGACACAGACAGACACAGACAGACAGACACAGACAGACAGACACAGACAGACAGACACAGACAGACAGACACACAGACAGAACACAGACAGACACAGACAGACAGACAGACACAGACAGACACAGACAGACACAGACAGACAGACACAGACAGACAGACACAGACAGACAGACACAGACAGACACAGACAGACTACTCTCTTGAAGGAGGAGTCGTGGAGAGGCGAGGAGGGGAACAGCGCATCATAATTCATATATACATTAACTCTTAATTATAACGTTTACGTGATGAGTACTTGTAGGCTGGGCTGAGAGCTATGAATATTACACACACACACACACACACGAGAGCTCAGGTAACAAAACCAATAGGGTGAAGGATTTCTTAACTCCCGCCTTTTAATATTCATCCTGATTACGTTTAGCTGATTAATATAAAGAGGTAAACATCTCTCGTGTGTGTGTAATAATAATAATAATAATAATAATAATAATAATAATAATAATAATAATAATAATTAACTGTTTATTGAAAGAGCTTGGCAGCCAGAAGGCTGAAAATATACAGTTACATATTTGGGGAATGGGTTTCGAATTACAAATAATATACAAGTAACATAAGTAATATAAATAAGATATATAATAACTAGTTGGGGAAAAGCTCAAAGTACAGTGCATTTCAACATAGTGACAGTGCAAGAAGTAGTATTTACTGGGAGTGAATACACTGGTCTATTACAAGTTATTGATAATTTTTACAATGGTTGGGACTGGGCTGTTCTTATAGCGATCAGTTCGTGCACGTATGGGCTGGATGCGGTTGTGGTGTCGAACAGCAATTCTCGGGCTAGGGATCTCAGGTGGTAGTAGGAGCCGGTGTCGAGGATGGTGTAGAAGCTTCTTACCAAATTTGCAGATGAGATCGTGGTGATGGTCAGTGAGAGTCGAAAGGGTCAGTGTGTTGAGCGCTTCTTGATATGTGGAGTAGGAAGGGGAGAGAATAATCCTGCATGCCCTCTTTTGCACTTTTTCTAGGTGTTTACGTTGTGTGTGTGTGTGTGTGTGTGTTCCTTGATTTTGGACATTAGGTTGTAGGGTTCAGAGGTTGGCTCCTCAAACCATTCTTCTGTAAAGAATTCAATATAGGTTTTATTAACTTCAGCCAATTTCTTTGAAGCTTCTTTCAGAAAGATTTCACATTCTATATATGAAAGTAATCTTAAGAAAGCCGATTCTCGTCCCTTTGTGTACGTTGAAACTTTTTGTTTTCCTTGATCATTGGCAGCCTTTGATATATACCTTGCTCTGCCTGCATTGTGGTATCTAACTTCATTAGCTAGGAAGTCAGTGTGTCCATATTCATGAAGGAAGTCACTGTTTTGCAGTTGCTTAGCAGCATTTACAATACTGTCCTGGGCTTGCATAGTCTCACATGGAGAGAGTGTTTCAAAACCGCTGCGGAAATGCTTGCGGTCCGGACCATTGCAGAAACAGTAGTTGAAACAGTTGCCACTGGTGGTTTCCCCACCATAGATCTTGTTTCAACATTATCGTCAAAACAAATTTTCTTTTCCTTTGACTGTCTGATAAGCCGCAAATTTACTGTAACAACCACTGTTACAACCTTAATGAGGAAGTGGTCCAGCTTCAGAGTTAAGGGATTCACACACAACATGGTATTTTGATCTCTTCTGGCACTGTTTTCTGGCTTGAGCTATATCCCTAGCTGTTTTCCATGTCTCTTCAGTAAATGGAGTAGTAACTGCATCACCACCATGTTCTGTCACCGCTCACATGCAGCACACTGCAGACATATCTATACCATCATCCATCTGCAACGAAATCACACACACACATTATTACTAGAAAATGAGAGTTTACCAAATGTGGCCAGATTTAACACACACAATAAATATCCCAGACCATTTGATGTAGTGTATTGTATAAAATGACTGAGATGCCTGCAATCTGTTCTTACCATGGCATTGCACATTTGGCCAATGTTGGTCGAAAACTTGCCAGAATTGGTCAACATTATTCACTTCTTCATTAAATATTGTATAAACAGCCTATATTGTGTGAGTCAGTGCCCTTTATACGTACAGTAACTGAAGAGTCGGCAAAAAAAATATTCTGCACCTCTTGGTCTGATGGCCTCTGCAACGATCACTGACTGAGACCATGTTAATTTGGTAAGGTTGGTATTTCTGGTTGTGTGATGCATTGTATAACCAGTATGATGTATTTTTTGGTATCACATATAGTTAATACAGAGAAATTAACAGGAATCACCCGCGTAAAATGAGTGTTGTTCTGAATTCTTGGTCCGGTGTGTCATATTGTATAACACTATAAAGGCGTAGAATTTTTTTTGTTGACTGTACATCATCAGAACATCCAAATGGGGACAAAGTTAATTTAACCGAATATGGTATAATTTTGCCTTACAAGGGGGTTAATAAGACGGTTCTATTTTTGGAATCGGCACCTTTTTTAACATAGCATAAGCTTGTCAAACCGTCCTGACCTAACATTAAAGCTTTGTCTCTGAGTAATACTGACGGAGGAGATATTAGAATGGTAACTTGGACGGGTGAGGTGGATGTTATTCTGCCTGTCTCTTTCTGTCCTCTGTCTGTCTGTCTTTGTCTGTATCTTTCATTTTTAGTGTGTGTGTGTGTGTGTGTGTGTGTGTGTGTATGCATATGAGAGAGAGATGGGGAAAAAACTAAATGTAAAGTGTGTGGCCAGACATATGGCCACACACTCCAACACTACGTCTTAGACTGTGAAAAAATAGAACCTTATAGGGATAGATCCAAGCACACTGTGTATGTAATGACACAACACTTTATCTCTGATGACAAGATAGCTGATATACTAAGGCTGTATCAAAATCACTGGGGTCCGATAAAAACCCTTTGTGGCCTCTACTCTGTAATCCTTTTTGCTCTACCGCTCACAGGAAGAGTATGGGGTGCACAATAAACTAGCTGCTGAGAGAGAGAGAGAGAGAGAGAGAGAGAGAGAGAGAGAGAGTCTTGCGTAATTTTTTTATCTCGCTCTTGTGTGTTTGTGTCTTGTTAATATCATTGTTTCTTAAGGGTGAGGCCTCTTGCTAAAAGTCCACGTCACGATGGCTGGGTACGCACAAAACGTTCTCCTAATGCAATTATGACGTTCTTGCTACGCTCCTCCCTTGTGTTAGGCTGGCAAGAGAAAATCACAAATTTACTTTCCTTCAGCAGAGAAAAACAAATGGTGGAGGAAGAGGAGGGGCTGGAGGATGCGGGTGGAGGGTAGAGAAAGAGGGTGGAGGATGAAGGATGAAGGCGGGGGAAGATGGCGGGGAGTTGAGGCGACGGACAGATTTGACGAGAAGTAACTTGGTCGCTCTACTAGGCTAAGTGGACACCATTAAACTATCCGGATAACGACGCCTTGGCCACTGACCTGATGATGAGGTGCCCATCTTCCTGCTGCTGGGGTGGCTGAAGGAGGAGGAGGAGGAGGAAGAAAAAAGAAGAAGAAGACGGGGAAATTTCTACTGCAGGAGGAAGGGGACGATTGGAGAAGAGGAAGACGGGGGGGAGGGAGTAGATGGAGGAGGACCAAGAAGAGTAGATAGACGTAAGAGATAAGGATAGATGCCTAAGGAGGAGGATAATGACAGGGATTAGGAAGATGATGGTATGGAAAGTGACTCAAATTCTTACCCTTCGAAAAATTTACACGAGGTGGAAGATTCTCTCACCTGTGGCCCTTCTGCAGGTAAAGTTGGTTATGTTAAGGGGGGTAGTGTAAGAGGGTTCAGATTCAAGGTGTATCATGGTGTGTGTGTGTGTGTGTGTGTGTGTGTGTGTGTGTGTGTGTGTGTGTTTCATTTATCGTACCAATATATCTCCTATCCTTCATCCCAAACATACACACACGAGTACATCCACTAGTCCCTCTCCTCTCTTCATCCACACCCCCTCCCCCCCACACACACACCTGTACGTACTAGTACCTGTAAGTTGTGTACATATATGTGATATCCCGTTGGGTTGAAGGTAAGGGTCTTGACACACCTGGCCTGGTTAACGCTGTGTCGTACCCCACAAAAAATACACAAATAAAAGAGGACTCGCCTGAAGATTAGTCACCCCTCATCTTACACAAACTTAGCCTAATCTAGCTTACCCTAACACTAACCTAACCTATTTTCCCCCCAGGTAGCATTACGGTATTTAATCAACATGTAAAATAAACTGAGGTGGGTAATCCTGTCAGGTGATCGAAATGAAAGGTATAAATTAAGTTTTTCCGGTTAAAAAAAGAGAGAGAGAGAGAGAGAGAGAGAGAGAAAAAAAAAGAGATTGATTAGACGCGATAAATTAGGGTGGCTGACCTATCCAAGAAAGGAGATAGGCCATCACATTAAACGACTCCCTTTCTTTGGCAGATCCGAAGGAAAATTAAGTACGTCGCTATGAGAATCTTGTGTCTTGTGGTTCTCTTCTCCTTTCTCTCTTTCGCTTACTTTTTCTTTCCCCCTCTCTCTTTCCATTTCTCTCTACCCCATCTTCCTTTCTCTATTTCTCTTACCCCTTCTCTCTCTCTTACCCCTTCTCTTTCTCTTACCCCTCCTCTCTCTCTCTCTTACTCTTATTCTGTTTCTCTCTCTCGAAGATGGTATTAAATATATGTCATCGTTGTACTTCTCTCCAAGATTCTTTTTTTTTCCAATTTCTTTCCGTGTTCTCCCTAATTATCTCTTCTTTCATTTACTAATTTAGAGAAGGTGGAGGGAGATCACGTGGAGAGGATCATAATGAGAACATCCAGCTTGGTATAGGGAGTGTTTGGAGGGTCAGACGGTCACTGGCTGTGTTTGAGGAGACGATCTCACAATCCAGGTGGAGGGATGGTGCTCGGAAGGATGAGTGACGACGGCTATGCGGCGCTCACTGGTTGGCTGGTTGAGTCTTAGTGATAGTGACGTCAGAGACTTATTCACTGGATGATTGGTTAGGGCATCAGGTACTCATGTGACGTCAGAAATAGACATTGTATGATTGGTTAGGAATTCAGGTACTTCAGTGACGCCGGAAACAAACACTGTGTGATTGGTTTGAGCAGCAGGATAATTATTTGAACACACGCACGCACACACACACTTATTTGTATGACGTCAGAAACAGACACACTATGATTGGTTAGAACATCAGGTAATTTAATAACGTCAATTACCCATGTACACTATTAACAATCTTACTAATTGTTTATAACGTGAAGACCTAACGATGAAGGACAATATTGACTATACGAACTCCCACATTTTGCATTATGCTTAGACAACCTTTCAGTTTATTACGACAGAGGTTGGTGATGACTCGAGACTACTGAACACCTTTCGAAACATTGATATGAAACTGACAATCACCATAAAAATATTTGAAACCAACTTCATGATTGTTAAACAATTAAGGCATATATTTAATAACAATGACAAAATTGTTTGACATTTGTCGAAACTGAATTGTCGATGACAACTCAGTTTCGATAATTGTCAAACAATTTTGTCATTGAGAAAAGATGAATAAAGAATTCTAATATTTGGAATACTGTAAGACGCAATGAAACACACCTGGGGATCTGTCTGTGTACCTGTCCAAGTATTCTGGTGGAACGTTGATGGATACTGCTTTGATGTCAGTGTATAACTCGGTGGTATAAAAGCAGAACATTGTCTGTCTATTATGAAAATCTGTCTGTATAATGCAAAAAGGGGCGCTAGTGACGTCTCGCTTTGAACATCAACAAAGAGCTGGTGTTGGGTGTGCAAGTGACATTAAAGTCTAATCCTGTGTAAGTTGAAGTTGATTATATCACACTTACTGTAATTTGTACCCTGCCAGGACGAACACAAAGAGAATTAATGTAATAAAATGTAAAAAAAAAAAATATATATGAAATCTCTTCGCATTACCATCATCGCCAGAATTATTCATGTCATGATAAGTGAATGTGTATCGTAAGCATTAATACATATCAGAAGAAAAGTAAACAGATAGGTAGTACAAAAGTCGCGGGTAAATACAACAAACTGTGAAGGGTACGTTTGGTCCAACATTGATAAATCAAACTGTGTGGGCGAGCAGATAATTTCAGAGGTACATTAATCATTTACGCTTGGTGGAAATGACTGGGAAAAAGATTATTATATTTATTTATTTACTTTTTTAATGACGGGAAAATAATATAGAAGGATACAACAAGGCTGCATGTTTCATTTTAGTGATCAATAGATAATCTGCTCTGTAATTTCCGTTTTTCGTTTAACCTCGGAGATGGCGGGCTTTAGTTCACATCCTCTATATGACTACCTTAGTGTTGATGGTCTTTGTTCACATCCTCCAGCAGACGACCTCAGTTATGACGTCTTTTGTTCACATCCTCCAGCAGACGACCTCAGTGTTGATGGTCTTTGTTCACATTCTCGAGCAGACGACCCCAGTGTTGATGTTCTTTGTTCACATCCTCCAGCAGACGACCCTAGTGTTGATGCTCTTTGTTCACATCCTCCAGCAGACGACCCTAGTGTTGATGCTCTTTGTTCACATCCTCCAGCAGACGACCTCACTGTTGATGTTCTTTGTTCACATCCTCCAGCATACGACCTCACTGTTGATGTTCTTTGTTCACATCCTCCAGCAGACGACCTCACTGTTAATGTTCTTTGTTCACATCCTCCAGCAGACGACCTCAATGATGAAGTCTTTTGTTCACATCCTCCAGCAGACGACCTCACTGTTGATGTTCTTTGTTCACATCCAGCAGCAGACGATCTCATTAATGGGTCTTCTAGTACACATAACAGAGGCCTCAGAGCGTTGTGGTGTGGCCTCCTCCTCCTCATCCAGTAGACTGTGTGTTATACGAGCGTGTTTACGTCCTTGGTGGGGGAAAAACCCGGATGTGGTAATGTTTTTAGATACTTCTGCCCATACCTCCCTCTTCCCCCTTCCCTTACATCCCCTGCACCTCCCCCCCTTCTCCTTCCCATACACCCCCTCCACCTCCCTCCCCTCCCTTCCCCTTCCCTTACACCCCCTGCACCTCCCCCCTTCTCCTTCCCACACCCCTCCACCTCCCTTCCCCTCCCTTACATTCCTCCCCCTCTCCCTCCCCTTCCCTTACACCCTCCACCTCCTCTCCCTTCACACCCACTCCACCTCCCTCCCTCACACTCCACTCCACCTCCCTCCCTCACACCCACTGTACCTCCTCCCCTCACACCCTCCACCTCCCTCCCTCACACACACTCCACCTCCCTCCACCCCACACCCCCTCCACCCACACCTCCCTCCACCCACACCTCACATTCCCTCCACCTCCCTCCTGTCATCCATCCTCCTAGCCTCTCTCATCTGCAGTCAACAACCTGTTTCTACCTTACCACCAGAGAGAGAGAGAGAGAGAGAGAGAGAGTAATCCAGATGGTTGTGTTCTTGTGTTGAGGGCGAGGAGTCCCCTACCTTCACCTCCGCCTTAATAAAGCGTTTTTGTGTCGCCGTGAGAGGCAGAAAAAATCCCGAGGCTCCCTAACACTTAATCATTCCAGCCTGATACTCGGGCCACCACGGATTTCCCAGCGATTTTTTTTTTGATTGGCTGGATGACTGTATCTTGGGAGTTGTCTGAGGGCGAGTTGATACCTATCTTTGGGTCACACACACACACACACAGTCACACACACACACACACAGTCACACACACACACACACACTTCATCATATGGTCAAGTCTTGCTAGCTTGGGTGTGTGTGTGTGTTGTAAGGGAGTAATGGACAGTGGGAGAAGGGAAATAGTGAGGGGGAGGGGAGAAGACGGGGAGACGAGTGTGGGGAGACCGCAAACACTACGGGACCAAATTACGAATCACGGTCACCGGGTCATGAGGGTGCCAAGCCACACTGCACTATAAGGGTAAGACTCTCATGCCTCAGCTGAGAGTCTATGGGACTTATTGACACGCGAAGCATTTGTTGACGTTGCCTCCCCAAACCAGAAAGCTTTTGGTCTCAATTGTGTAAACATTTTCAGTTAAGGGATTGAAAAGGGTATTGTGGGGGTGGGATGGGTGGAGGAGGAGGAGGAGGTGGTACTTTTATACCCACACGGTTGTCAAGTTCTGCCGGCCGGACAGTTTTTATTCTCCAATCTCCATGTCGACGTTTCTTCCGTTTTCTATTTTACTTCCTCACCACCTCCCCCTCCACACCCCCTATCCACCAGGGCCCACAACCGCACGCCCCCTCCACACCCCCATCCACCAGGCCCCACCACCACACACCCCCAACACCACCCATCCAGCGCGTAAATCTTGCAGATGGGCGGATAGGTAGAGTGAGTGGAGAGGGAGAAGAAGATGGGTAGATGAGTTAAGTGGGTGGGGTTGTTGGGTGGATGTGGCTTAATGGATGGAGGGAGGAAGGGGGTACTTGGATGGTTGGATGTGGGGGTGAGAGGATGAATGGGTGGAAGGGTTGGGTCGTGGTGGATGTATTTGAGCGTGTGGTTGTGTTGGATGGTTGGATGGATGGATGGTGTTTGAATGCCGTGTAGGGTTCCTTCCGCAGGTACAGTGTTGCGTTATTTCCGCAGGTACCGTGTAGGGTTCCTTTTGCAGGTACAGTGTTGCGTTATTTCCGCAGGTACCGTGTAGGGTTCCTTCCGCAGGTACAGTGTTGCGTTATTTCCGCAGGTACCGTGTAGGGTTCCTTCCGCAGGTACAGTGTTGCGTTATTTCCGCAGGTACCGTGTAGGGTTCCTTCTGCAGGTACAGTGTTTGGTTACTAGTAATTAAGTCAGAGCTGGGTCATCTTTTTTCACATTTCTGAACGAATAAACACTTTCATTAATGAGAGAGGGAAGGCAATTATCTCACACTCAAATTCACGTGAGTAAACACCTGTGTTAATTGACAAACGCTCAGTGGCTAACAAAGAAAATGGGAATTGGAGAGAACAGCATTGCCAACAGAACTCCCCCCTACCCAGGACAACAGTTCCCTATCAACAACGAACTTCCTCGATAGTGAAAAGGAAGTTATGGAGAACAAACTTCCTTAAAACTTGTGCTATGATATTGGATTCCACCAATAATCAGGAGAAAGTTAGCATAGTAGGAGACACGAGGCGAGGAGAGGTGGTTATGGCGACTCTGCAGGGAGGAACTGTTCCCTCCCCGCTATTTGTCGCCGTTAACTCCGCGATAGTCGGCAAACACGGCCGCTTTTGTGCATCTAATTGAACTGTGTCTAGACTAGAGACTTCATCATCGCGTCCACACCAACTTGTAATTCGAGTAAGTTGAAGTTTGAGAGGCTGTAAGGCGAGTGATCGATGCTGACGATATATATATATATATATATATATATATATATATATATATATATATATATATATATATATATATATATATATATATATATATATATATATATATATATATATTCACCACCACTAGTTCATATTCTACCGCCTTTAAGTTCACTGAATATCTATCGACCAAATATACTTTGTTAGGTTGCTGAATAAGGAAAGAATGTGCGAGAGAAGATAATGGGAAATTGATATTGTTTCCACGTAACAAAAAAGATTGAGGGAGTCGGGTGGTGGTGTTAGTGTCAGGTAGAAAACGGATGCCTTTTTTCTCTTTAAAAACACTACAGTATTGGATGTTGTAATGTGTTTAAATAATAGATTTCAAGCGATGTTCGTTTTAATCACTGCCGAGTATAACGACAACACACTGCACGTTGCTGAACACTACAGGGATCTTACAGGCTGTGTGGCAAGTTTTGAAAGATGTGTACATCTGGCAGCCGGGGCCACGTTCCAATAATGAAGCATGTTTTGCGTAAAGTTTGTCTGGATAAGTTAGATATGCGAGGAATTCAATAACAGGTCGCTTAATGAAGACCACCGGGCCGCTCCCAGCCCCGGCTCAAAGGGAGACAATTTTTCATTATAAAAAAACAGCTCCTGATTTAGTTACAAGAGAATTGTTGGAGTTCACCCATGTTCCTCGTTAAATTCAGAAAGGCGCCAAGTGAGGAAACCATATCACTTTCTGCCATAGCCATCATTATACGGCAAGGTAGGCAGGGTGGAGGGGGCACTTGACGGTGGTAGGGAGGGAGTTGGCGAAGATCATCAGGTAGGAGGGAGAGGAGTAAGGCGCCGGGCTCCCGAAGGAAGGTGTTAGAAGCTATGTCGTGAAGGGGACATGGTGTCGCTATACTAACAAGGGTAAATTATGAAACTGAGGATGTAAACAAATTCTTGTGTTGATTTATCTCTCATTCTTTTCAACAATTCCCCATTTATCATTGACTCCTCTTCACCTGGTTTTAGTACCGTGGTCTCGCCCTCTCTCTTTTAGTAAAATTTTTCTTGTGTTGTCACTCAATCAAAGAACCAGAATTTTTTTACAGCTTCTTCTATAACGTAAAAACACACCGTACACACACACACACACACACACACACACACATATATATATATATATATATATATATATATATATATATATATATATATATATATATATATATATATATATATATATATATATATATATATATATATATATATATATATATATATATATATATATATATATATATATATGCATATATGCAATAAAATCACTGTAGGTCCGCGTGATCCAGGTATATGCTGATAACCACAAGGAAAAAAAACACGACAGTACAACACATGACTAAAGTAGTTCTTTTTAATTACTTTGGTGATATGTGGTGTTACTGTAGTGCGTCTACTGTATACTAATAAAATATTGGCATGTTGTCATTTCGGAAAATATTTTGTGTGTGTGTGTGTGTGTGTGTGTGTGTGTGTGTGTGTGTGTGTGTGTAACATTTTTATATATATATATACACATGAAAATGTACATTTAACTGGCACCACAGGTAGAAGTGGCATCACAGCTAGAAGTGGCACCACAGCTAGAAGTGACACCTCTGCTACAAGTGGCACCACAACAAGAAGTGGCACCACAGCTAGAAGTGGCACCTCAGCTAGAAGTGGCACCA
Source organism: Homarus americanus (assembly GCF_018991925.1). Classification (NCBI taxonomy): domain Eukaryota; kingdom Metazoa; phylum Arthropoda; class Malacostraca; order Decapoda; family Nephropidae; genus Homarus; species Homarus americanus. Next base: position 1,795,316 of record NW_024716703.1, on the reverse strand, counting down.
CTGCTAGAAGTGGCACTACTGCTAGAAGTGGCACCACTGTTAGAAGTGGTACCACAATTAGAAGTGGCATCACTGCTAGAAGTGGTACCACAACTAGAAGTGGCACCACTGCTAGAAGTGGCACCTCAGCTACAAGTGGCACCAATGCTAGAAGTGGCACCACTGCTAGAAGTGGCACCACTGCTAGAAGTGGCACCCTCAGAAGTGGCACCTCAGCAGTGGCACCAATGCTAGAAGTGGCACCACCGTGAAGTGGCACCACTGTAGAAGTAGTGGCACCACAGCAGAAGTGGCACCACAGCCAAAAAGTGGCACCACTGCTTGAAATGGCAACTAGAAGTGGCACCACTGCCAGAAGTGGCACCCCTGCTAGAAATGGCACCACTGCTAGAAGTAGCACCACTGCTAGAAGTGGCACCACTGCTAGAAGTGTCACCACTGCTAGAAATGGCACCACTGCTAGAAGTAGCACCACTGCTAGAAGTGGCACCACTGCTAGAAGTGGCACCACTGCTAGAAGTGGCATCCCTGCTAGAAATGGCACCACTGCTAGAAGTGGTACCACAGCCAGAAGTGGCACCACAGCTAGAAGTGACACCACAGCCAGAAGTGACACCACAGCTAGAGTGGCACCATAGAAGTGGCACCACTGCCAGAAGTGGCTCCACTGCCAGAAGTGGCACCAGCTAGAAGTGGCACCACTGGCAAAGTGGCACCACTGCTAAGTGGCACCACAACTGCAGAAGTGGCACACAACTGCACCACTAGAAGTGGCACAACTGCTAGAAGTGGCACACTAGAAGTGGCACCACTGCTAGAAGTGGCACCACTGCTAGAAGTGGACTGCTAGAAGTGGCACAACATGGCACCACTGCCACCACGCTGGCACCACAGCTGGACTAGACAACAACACAACGCTCCAGCACAATAACAAAAACGAGAGCGTCATTAAAACAGACCTGGTACAGTAGCCTAACAAGCCGCCTCTCACCACTCGCATGTATAATTTGATATGTCACGCCCGCTCTCACCTGCCCACTCTGCACCTGTACGCGCGCGCCCGTGTGTGTGTGTGTGTGTGTGTGTGTGTGTGTGTGTATATAAATTTATTTCCCGGCAAAAATGTACATGATCGTTAGCTGTATATTTTTCTGTCGTAGGAGCAACCATTATTAGTTAACGGACCAGTGCCACACACTGACACTCTCTCTCTCTCTCTCTCTCCTGTCCAGCCAGTACTGACTGACTGACGGTACGTGTGTTACTGCAGAGAGAAAATGATAAAATCTGTGACTATCAATAATTTAATGTACAGCAGTAACAAGGAAGCGGGTACTTGATAAAATAATCGGATCACCTGAAGATTAGGCACCCCATCTAATTTTTCCTGATGATTAATCACCCTAACGCTACCTGGGGGTTAGATTAAGTTAGGTTAGGTTAGGTTATTAGCCAGAGTAAGTTCATCTTAATGTGAAATAAACTGCAGGGGCCTAATCTTCAGGTGATCCGAATATTCTGTATATAAAGTATGTTGGGGAAGGAGGAGTAGATATCTAGCGGCGGTGCAGTAATATGGCCAATTTATGAATATAAGAGTTGGCAGCGGTGGTGAAGACGGCCTCTGGGGGCACCTTGCCAGGATAACGTTTATATTGTCATAAAAGTAGTTCCTAAGGCAGGGTTTATTATTGTTGTTTTTTTTTTAATGGATGTGATTTTGACTTATTTTCTTGAAAGTTTTAAAGAAATTGATTTCACAATAAATCCATCAAGTTCAGCCACGTGTTTTGGTCTAGAGTATTTCAGACTTATTATATAATCGAGAATAAGGTCGATAATACACTACTCCTTGTATACTATGTTATAACTGCACCTAACCTAACCTAACCCTAACACCTTTGTGGGCCCAACTTTAGGTCTTTTTGTGTGTAGTAGATGTCTAGTTGTGTCAATACTTAGAGAGGGATAAGAGGCCCAGCTGTGCCTAGCCACCCATCACGTGAGAGAGAAAAAAACACTGGGTAGAGAGAATTAATTTTAAACTGATTCTCACCAGGGAAGAGAACAATGGGGGGAATGAGCAGAACAGTGGAGAGAGAACAGGAGAGATAATGAACAAAATTACAGTGGAGAAATGTAATATAAAAACATTGGAGAGAGAACAATGGAGATAATGAACATAAGAACAATGGAGAGAATGAAAATAAGAACAACAACAATAACAACAATACTAATAATAATAATAAATAATAACAACAATGCTAACACTAATAACAACAACAACAACAACAACGACGATAACCACAATAGCGACAATGACAATAATAATAAAAATAATGAAAATAATAACAGTAACAATAATACTAATACTAATACTAATAATAATAATAATAATAAGAGCAGGTAGTAGTAGTAGTAGTAGTAATAGTGATAGTAAATTAGAGGATGTGTATTCATAGAACAAGTGTGAATTGCTGGTGAAAATGAAAAATATGCAAAGTGGCACTTGATTTGCATATCTGAACACGAATCCCGGCGCAGCTCTTGTTGAGGCAGATCAGCTGACCTACACCAGCTTTGATCAAAATAATTCCAACAACACTGAATTATTTTGCTCACGAGTTTTAAAGTGCATGAGACAGACAAACGGATGGATAAATACATGCGATTGTATTACGAGGCGAAGGTTTTAGTTACAGTTGAGAGATACAGAAGACACACACACCCACACACACACCCACCCACACACACATCCACCCACCCACACGTATCATGACCAGCCAGTGGAGGACAATACAGATAGCGGGACACTAGCCTCTGGGACCCATTGTTAACCTATACAGGATGAAACGACGTGAGAGGACAGAGAGTTCCATAACGCGCGACAATATGTGTACGTGTGGTTGTGTACATAGAAATAGGGGTCGCCGGCAAGTATGTGTGTATGCGTGAGTGTGTACATGCAACCAGTGGTCGCTGTCGCTTCTAGTAATGTACTTACCTCTCAAAGACCTGTGTTAGTTACTACCAAAACAAAGTTAATGCAGAATTCGTTGTGTGACAATATGTTAGGCGGAAGTATTTCAACGAACCAAATAAATGTAAAATATCTCTTTTCGATAGAGACCCAAACAACAGCAGCAGCGTACTACTAATGTTACTGAAACACTTCACAACAAAACACGATATTACATTTTTCTCTCTTGTTTAATATTTTTGTCTTTTACTTTACCTACAGTATATGAGTCATTCACCAATACTCCTCCGCCCCACACAGCAACTAGATTTTTTTTTTTTTTTGGTATGTTAGTCGAATATAATATAGGCGGGGTAATTGTTGAGCTACACACACACACACACACACACACACACACACGGACAGTATTTACTTGGTCTGATATACAGTATACTCTCACAAAATAATACTTCCATGAATTGCAGTGACATTATTTTTTTCCAATGATGCAAATTGTACTGAAATAGTTTTCCAATTGTGTATCGTACGCGTCTCTTTTTCAAATGCCTCTGTAAACTATGTAAACTGTGTGTGTATGTGTGTGTGTGTGTGTGTGTGTGTGTGTTGTCATGAAGTATGCTCAGACTACATGAGATATATTCATTGGAGAGAGAGAGAGAGAGAGAGAGAGAGAGAGAGTATATAGAGAAACAAGACAAGAACTACTGCAAGTTTTTGTCACTCCGCCAAGGCTCTAGTATTATAGGAGTTGTTGGTGTGTCAGAGGTGTGAGGTAGCTTGGTGTGCTCCTCTCTCTCTCTCTCTCTCTTTCTTTTCCCTCATTATCTCCTCATCCTCCTCTTCCCCTCGTGTTCCCTCCTCCCTCCCTCTTCCCCTCCTCCTCCTCCTCCCTCCCTCCTCTTGCCCCTCCTCCTCCTCTTCTTCATCCTCCTCCTCCCCTATTCCTTCCACTTCTACTTCCCCAACCCCTCTTACTCTGTGCATCTCCTTTCATTCTTCCTTCTTACTTTCACTCTCTTTTCCTTTCCCTTCCTTCCTTTTCCTCTCTTTCTCTTCTTTCATTCACTTTTCCTCTTTGCTTTTCCCTCTTCTGTTCTTCCTTCTTCCTCTCACTTCTAATCTCTTTTTTTTCCTACCTTTAACCCTCTCTTCCCTTTCTTTCTCCTCCTCTTCCACCCTTCTTTTCTTGTGGTCAATCTCTTGCTCCCCTATACCTCCTCTCACATCCCCCTCACCCTTTTACTTCCTCCCCACACACCCCCCTTGGAAATTCCCCTCTTACCCCTTTCCTCACTGACTTCCCCTTACCTGCCCCTCACCCCTTACTTCCCCTACCTCCCTCACCCCTTACTTCCCCTGACCCCCCCACCCCTTCACCTCCTCTGGACCCCCACCCCCCTCACCTCCCCTGACCCCACCCTCAATACCTCCCTTCGACCCCCACCCCCCTCACATCCCCCGACCCCTCCCCTGACCCTCCCCTGACCCCCTCTTGGCTCCTCCCCTTCGACCCCACCCTTTCACCCTCCTCCCTCCCCTGTTGGCATTACTATAGGTTTCTATTTTAATTTTGCTGCATTTAACTCGAGGTCTTGTTAGCTTCAGGTGTTGACTTGAGATAATGTCTTCAGGTAATGACTTCAGGAGTTGACTTCAGGATTTGACTTCAGGATTTGACTTCAGGTGATGATGTGGTCCTATGGTGCCCTCTTTCCTTTCCCTTGCTTCTCCTCCTCCTCCTCCTTTCTCCTCTTTTCCCCCCTCCCCTTCCCCTCTTTTCCTCTCCCTCCTCCTCCTTCCTCTCTTTTCCTCTCTCTCCTTCCTCGTCGTTCCTCTTCCTCCCTTCCCTACCCTTCCTCCCTTCTCCCCTGGGCAATTCTTCCTCCTTCTTCTCCCTCCCCTCTTCCCATCTCTTTCTCTCCCTCTCTCCCTCCTTCCTTCTTCCCTTCAACACCCCCTCCTTCCTCCCCCAGCCTCACGCCAGAGACTGATCCATCATCGCCCCCGGCAGGAACACATCACTTACACACCCTCGGTAAGTCGCACAAGGGAAGGAAGAAAAACAAGATTAACGAATATATGTGAAGGAAAAGTAGGGTAAATTAGGTTTAGTTTAGTTTGGTTAGGTTAGGTTAGGTTAGGTTAGGTTAGGTTAGGTTAGGTTAGGTTAGGTTAGGTTAGGTTAGAGCTTCCACGTATATCTGCCAACGAGTTCTTGGTTACTAATGTTTGTTAGCTAGAGGTGTTTGTTTGCTATCCAGTGTTCGTTTGCTTGCAATTGTTCGTTTGGCTGTCATTGAACGTTTGCTAACTAGTGTTCGTTTGCTTGACATTGTTAGTTTGCTTGCCATTGTTAGTTTGCTTGCCATTGTTAGTTTGCTTGCCATTGTTAGTTTGCTTGCCATTGTTAGTTTGCTTGCCAGTGTTCGTTTGCTGACCAGTGTTAGTTTGCTTGCCTTTATTAGTTTGCTTGCCATTGTTAGTTTGCTGACCATTGTTTGTTTGCTGACCAGTGTTTGTTTGCTGATCAGTGTGTGTTTGCTTGCCATTGTTCGTTTGCTGAACAGTGTTCGTTTGCTGGCGAGTGTTCGTTTGCTGACCAGCGTTTGTTTGCCATTGTTCGTTTGCTGACCAGTGTTTGTTTGCTGGCGAGTGTTTGTTTGCTGGCCAGTGTTTGTTTGCTGACCAGTGTTTGTTTGCTGGCGAGTGTTTGTTTGCTGACCAGTGTTTGTTTGCTGACCAGTTTTTATTTGCTGGCGAGAGTTTGTTTGCTGACCAGTGTTTTATGTCTTGCCGACCAGCTCTTTTATCTTGCCGGCGAGGCTCTGTTTGCACAATAGCTCATGGGTCCCCAGATTCCGAATCAAGCCCAATGCCGAATCCGATCCATTTTCTCCTGCAAGTGTGGGTGCTCTGGGCCCGGCTTAAAGCATTTCCTCGCAACCGAACCCGGCCTTCATGCTAAAGTCAGCGTGTCTAATAGGCCAGGCCAGGCCAGCCAGGCCAGGCCAGGCCAGTAGGCCAGGCCAGGCTGTAAGCCAGGCCAGGCCAGGCTGTGCTTGTAGGCCAGGCTTTGATTGAATAAGCTTTTTTTTTACGGGGATTAGTCCACCCAAGCACAGGTCAATGACCCACATCGGGGCCTAGGGGCCGAAAATATAATAATAATAATAATAATAATAATAATAATAATAATAATAATAATAAAGAACCATAAAGAAATACAAAATGAAAAAAATCAAAAGTGAGAAACAATATATGTTTGTTGTGTTGTTAATATTAAGAGAAACAATTGAGACCCTGCAATTGTGTAAATGAGGCAGAAAGTCAGATCAGCAACCTGGGACTTGGTCACAATTTTCGTGATGCCATATGGCAGCAGGGTCTACCATTAGACTACACATTATGCTTCCAATATCTTCCCAGGCGGTAGTACCTCCCTGTTTGGTAGCTGCTTAATACCTACTACCTATGGTTAGGTTAGGTTAAGTTAGATTGGCTAAGTTAGGTGGAGGCTAGATTATTATAGGTGAATATTATTTTACATTAGGGAGTAATTAATCAATACAAGTAAAGTTAAGTTAGTCTGTAGCTCCGGGTCTTGGGTTAAGGAAGTAGCGAGTCATAACGTCTACTTCCGGGTTCTTAATGTCTCCTAACTTGATTTTTTTTTACGCTAATAATAAAATGAAAACACTTGATGTATCCCACTTAGGGTTTAGGAGTGTCTTTGTTTACTGAGAGGTGTTCATATCGTGCCCTTCTTGGCGAGCGTTCATACAGTATATATTGCCTTTACTGTTCAGTGATCATTTCCCTTCCGGATATATATATATAGAGAGAGAGAGAGAGAGAGAGAGAGAGAGAGAGAGAGAGAGAGAGAGAGAGAGAGAGAGAGAGGTGACGCCACTACGTCACTATATCTCTTGAAGGATTCTGACGAACTGATCTTAAAGTAGTGACGAGGAGCTCACAGTGTGAGAGATGCTCGTATGAATATTTCAAGAGAGACAGTGGTGGGATTTATCATTTATCGCCCCTTATTGTGTTCTGTACGGGATATACTATATATATATATATATATATATATATATATATATATATATATATATATATATATATATATATATATATATATATATATATATTTATTTATTTATTTATTATAGACCGATGTTGATGTCAGATTGTGTGTGTGATTGTCGTAGTTTAAGAACACTGTAAGAAACATTATACTCTTGCTCAATAAGGTGACAGATCAGTCAGACCTAAGTCTTAAGAGCGTCCAGTCTCACTAGAGTGACTGGAGGCCTCATGGTCTGGGTAGGTCGAGACCTTGTGTAGTAGTGAGGTTCATTTTACCTGTCACCCTGGTCTGGTAGGTGATGTGGGTAGGTAAGGTAAGTAGTTTAGTGTAGACTGGGTGGTTGGGTTGGGTAGGGCAGGATAGGGTAGGGTAGATATGTAGGAAAATGTATGTAGAATAAGGTATGTCGAGAAGGCTAAGTGCTATAGGTTATGATTGGCCAGGTAGGTAGGTTGGTAGGGAGATTAGATTAGGTTGGTAGAGTAGTTTTACTAGGGAGGGTAGGGGAAGTAGGTAAACTGATAGGGAAAGGTTAGTAGGTTGACTGGTAGGTAAGTACTGTAGGTTGATAGGAAGGGAAGGGTAGGGTAAGGTAAGTATGTAGGGTTAAACTCGCTGGGACACGGGAACTGAAGCATTATTATTGATGATTATTAGACGCGACTAAACAAAGTACTCTACACTTTATATGTCTCAGAAATGACATAACTAAAAAAAATCAAAACAAAAATAAAAATGTATATAAAAAGTAAATGATGTGAATGAAGATGGTTAAAAAAATAGAATAAAATTGGAAAATCAAGGTAATTGTGTATTAATTAAGGGAAAAATCTTTAGAACGAACATATTGGAATATTATAAAATGTTGGAACTATTTCTGGCATATTAGAAGTTAATAGACGGAACTTTAGGGAACAAAAACTAATTAAAACAATGAACAATAACAATACAACTGCACCAGACTTTCAATCCAATAGAGAGAGAGTTGCAGGTGGAGGGAGGCAGGTCTGTGGTGCATTGTGGCCTCATTAATGCTTTAGGGACAGCAACAACAGGCACCACAACACTGGGCTAAATTAATTATAGAACCTCTTCAATTCAGTTAACTTTTATTCAGTTTAATTGTCATACACGTTAACAGTGATTCAGCATGTGTGTAGATAATGCAGGTATACAATTGAGGATGTATATAGATAATGTAGGTATACAATTCAGCATACTGTATATATAAACAATGCAGGTACACAACATACATACATCGGGTAAGCTTAAACCAGCTTTATCATTGTTTGTAGGCAGTAGGCACCTATCAAACAGGGAGGTACTACCGCCTGGGAAGATATTGGAAGAGTAATGTGTTGCCTAATGGTAGACCCTGCTGCCATATGGCATCACGAAAATTGTGACCAAGTCCTAGGTTACTGATCTGATTTTCTGCCCCATTTACACACAATTGCAGGGTCTCAATTGTTTCTCTTACCATTGACAACACAACATACATATATTGTTTCTCACTTTTGATCTTTTTTTCATTTTTGAATTTATGGTTTATTATTATTATTATTATTATTATTATTATTATTATTATTATTATTATTATTATTATTATTATTATTATTATTATTATTATGATTATGATTATGATTATGATCTTGATCTTGATCATTATTATTATTTCGCCCCCCAGGCCCCGATGTGGGCAAGTGACCTGTGCCCGGGTGGGCTAATCCCCTTAAAAAAAAAAAAATAGAATTGGCGTTTAGAAAAATCCCCTAAAGAGCATATATCAACAGTTAAATAACTAATCGGCCACGCTACCAAACTTTCCCCACTTTATCTTATAACTAATAATTCTTACTTTACTTGTAATTCATAATTTACCCTCATTGCATTATTATTATTATTATTATTATTATTATTATTATTATTATTATTATTATTATTATTATTATTATTATTATTATTATTATTATTATTATTATTATTATTATTATTATTATTATTATTATATTTTCGCCCCGAGGCATTGATGTGTGTCATTCACCTGTGCCTTGGTGAGCTAATCCCATAAAAAAAGTGCAAAAAATATATATATATACCTAGACGGTGCCGGCATAAAGAAAATAGTAAACAATAAGACAACTGGACCAAAGATAACCACCAGATGCTTAGATCATCTCTGAGTCACAACTAAAGAGGAATTTCTCATTAGAGAGTTAATGAAAAGGTGTAGCGGAGGATCCCAGAAAAGCGTCTTACAGATGTAGTGGAAGAAAGACTCAGAGAAAATCAATGTGGCTTTAGAAAGAGACGAAGTTTACATAGAGCATAAACCACCTTTATCATTGTTTATAAAGCTGCGAGTATAATAAAGAAGTGTGTCTTTCATCTCGAGAAGGGTTTTAATAGACTATCTCTACTAATAGACTAATATACTATAGGACTAGGCGTGTGTCTGTCTGTCTGTCTGTTCTGGGCAGCCGAAACGGCACAATCGTTTTTCATCAAACTTGGTGGAAAAATCGCAAAAAAATCGTAGAGTGGAACAAACCTGGTCCCATGTCGATGGTTTCTTTTGGAAGGCATTAATTAACCTTTTTATTTACGATGGAAAACGATGCAAGTCTACGGACTTGGCGCACCCTAATTAACTATGCAAGTCTACGTACTTGCCACACCCTCATTCGCTGTACGCTAGCCAAGCACAAGTGTTAAAACTTTCACTGGGCACGAACGTGCCCGCGATCACTTGTCTCCACTAATAGACTATCTCTACTAATAGACTATCTCCACTAATCGACTATCTCCACTAATCGACTATCTCCACTAATAGACTACATCCACTAATAGACTATCTCTACTGATAGACTATCTCCACTAATAGACTACCTCCACTAATAGACTACCTCCACTAATAGACTATCTCAACTAATAGACTACCTCCACTAATAGACTATCTCTACTAATAGACTATCTCAACTAATAGACTACCTCCACTAATAGACTACCTCCACTAATAGACTATCTCCACTAATAGACTACCTCCACTAATAGACTATCTCCACTAATAGACTATCTCTACTAATAGACTATCTCCACTAATAGACTATCTCCACTAATAGACTACCTCCACTAATAGACTACCTCCACTAATAGACTATCTCCACTAATAGACTATCTCAACTAATAGACTACCTCCACTAATAGAATATCTCCACTTATAGAATATATCTACTAATAGGCTGGTTGGATAGGTAGCATTGGTATGTACGTAGATAAGGTCGATAGCGTAGACAAGGAGGTCGATAAGATAAAGTTGCGTAGGTAGGTCGATAAGGTTGAGAGGTAGGTCGATAAGGTAAGGAAGGGTAGGTCGATAGGGTAGGTAAGTCGATAAGGTGGACAAGTAGGTCGATAACGTAGGTAGGTAGGTCGATAAGGTTAACAGGTAGATCGATAGGGTAAGAAGGAAGGTCGATAGGGTAGATTGATAGGATAGTGTATAAAAGTTAGGTAGGGTAGGGTAGGTAGGTGGACTAGATAAGAGTAGTGAAGTTATGATGAACAAATGAAGCACTATCGGTCTGGCAACACTGAACAAGGTGTCGTATAGGCGTCCTATATAATGTATGGGCTGTAACACTGGACAGGAACCATAGGTATTCTGATTGTTCTCACGTCTTTCTATTTTCTGATCGTTATTTTCTGATTTACCTATTTTCTGATTGTTATTTTATTCCTATTTTCTGATTGGTTTGGTTAGGTTATGTTTGGTTAGGATTAGTAAGGTTTGTTATGATTAATGGTTCAGTTGGCTTAGGTTAGGTTTTTCGTTCAGAGCAGGTCAGTACGTAACTTTGTTCTCGGACAAACTTTCACGTACCGTTAAAGTTAGTGAGTGTTTGTTTGAAGTATTTGTGTATGTTCTGTGTTTGTTTCATTCTCTGACATCATGTTTGTACTCCGCTATTGTCTTTTTGTTTACTTTCACTCTGTGACGTCGTGGTTCTCGATATTCGTTTTGTGACGTCATAGACGTTTACTTTCCTTTAGTGACGTCATGGTTTTTGGCTTCCATTTTGTAACGTAATTTTTCTCTACTTTCTTGTGACGTCATTATTGGTTACTTTCGTTTTTTGACGTCATCGTTTTTGTCCTTCGTTTTGTGACGTCTTGGAATCAATTCAATTTCAATTGTTTATTCCTTGATAGAGGAAGCGGGATCCTAGTGCTGTCACTAGGTACCCCTGTACAATGACACCAGAAGCATCTGGCAAGTGTGACAAGTATATACAGTATAAATATTATAAAGGGGCTTACTAAAGCCTAAAGAAGGAAGGATATTCCTTTAACACATAATCAATATTATTTACAAAATATCTGGCCAGTATGGGGAGGATCATCGTGTCTCCGTCAGGGGGTCGTGGAGTGGTGGTCCAGCAGGCGTCACGGAAGCGTTGTGTGTGGGAACTCCTTAGGAGGTAGTGGATAAGGGTGCGGCTGTTCGGGTCTTCTGCATAAGGCACAAGAGCGTTGCTCAGGGGATGCGGGGATACCCAATGATGATACGGGCAGCAATCACATCCCTTTCCTGCGACCCTTTCCCATAGACATACGAGAGGTCAGGAAGTTTAGGGAGGGCATCGTACCAGGTGGGCGGGGAGTCCAGGGGGATGGCTGCTTCCCGAGCTTCTTTCTGTTTGCGGCGAATTTGGGTCCAAAGTTGTAAAAGTGTTCGAGGAACAACGCATAGTCAGGTGTGGCCTTGTTACAGCCAGATTTGGCAAGGCCATCTGCTGCCTCATTCCCCAAGATAGTCATGGAATCGTTATTTTTGTACACTGCCTTAGTTTTTTATTTTTTTTATTTTTACGTAGGCCTATGAAATTATAAGTGTGTCAACGCCGCCAGCCGCCCTCTGACGCCACGCCACGATGATGTCCTCCTTGACTTTCCTCCTCTTCCTTCACCTACTTGCCTCGCCGCACCATCGCCTCCCCGGAAATTAGTCTTTATTTAGCCTAACAAAGCCCGTTCCTTCTCTCTTAAGCCAAGAGGCGCTAACACAAATAAAAGCTAATTACATGAGCGATTGAAGTCCACAGGCACTAACAAAGCGAACTTTCCGCCCAACATAGGACGAGATAATTAGATCTTGCTCCATGTTTACACTCAGTTGGAGGGAAAAAGCCTTCTCCTGATTGGTTGGCTGGAGTATTGTTATTCCAGGAAGGCAACGAAATATTGTTCCGCGTAAAGGAGGAGGAAAAAATAACCCTAAGGGCTGTACTGATCAAACGAATTATATAATTTTTTGAAGGTTGTGGTATAATTAGATTTTGGTCTTTGAGTTTCAAGGAAAATTAATCTAGGACACCATATAAAAAAAGCGGCGGGATAATCAACTGGTTCTCTGATGTGCAGAAACTTTGGCGGAAACTTTTACAGTTTTTGTCGCGCCTTATTGAGACGCACTTAGGCTCGCCTAATAAGATTCTATTATTTATATTTCTAAGCCGGGTAATTTGAGCACCTCTCTCTCTCTCTCTCTCTCTCTCTCTCTCTCTCTCTCTCTCTCTCTCAGTGGTTAATTAAGTTTGTGTCTCCAGTTTCTTGGTGTGAGCGTCTTTACGCTGTTAAACAAAGTGAGTTAGAAGAAGAAAAGTTCAGTTTACAGAGAGTGACTGGATTAGGGCGGACTGTGGGCTGTGGGGGTGAGAGATTCGTTCTCGTCTTTCTCCCTCATACAGCTGTGACTCAGTGCACTTGTTGCCTGCTATTTCTAGACACATCCTAAAGATGTTATTGGCTCGCTGCACGACCGTCGCTCCCATAGGCCAATACTGTCAGTTCGTTCGTCGATAGATCATCACAAACGAAATGAGTTGGTTAATGATTATATATATATATATATATATATATATATATATATATATATATATATATATATATATATATATATATATATATATATATATATATATATATATAATGAATAGAGAGAGCAGCCTGCAAGTATGATTGTTGTTTTCTACTAAATCAATCTGCTCAATCACACACACACACAAAAAAGAGGGGGTGCACAATAAACTACCTGCTGTACACAGCAAAATTCGCTTTCTTTCACCCACAATTATTTTTTCTCTATCTCCTCCCTTGAACAGTTGTTCTTCAATAGTTGAGGCCCCTACCTCCATCTCTACATTCCCTCTCCCTCCCTCCTTCCCTCCTCCCTCCCTACCCTCCCTCCTCCCGTCCCACCGTCCAATCCCACCGTCCCATCCCACCGTCCCATCCCTCCTCCTTCCACCTTCCCCCTCTCCTTCTCCCTATTAAATCCTAGCTTTCATCTTTCAACACGTGGTCTCCATCGCCCCTTCCCCTCGTGTCCCATACTAAACCCTCCTTCCCTCACCCCCTCCTTGTTTCCTACCACCAGGCCCTGTTTCTCTTATTATCAATTCCTCCTTTTCTCTATCACACTATCAAACTCTCCCTCACATCTTCCCTCCCTCACTCCTCCCATTACCAAGTCTTCCATCCCTCACATCTCACTACCAAACTCTCCCTTCCTCATGCTACCAAACTTTCTCTCCACTCCTCCTTCCCTTTACCAAGCCTTCCCTTTATCTCACTTTCAAATTCTCCCTTTCTCTCTCCCGCTGCCAAGTTCTCTCTTTCTCCCTCCCAATATCAAACCTTCCCTCCCTCCCCTAAATCCCTCCTCAGCGCCCCCTACAACAGAGACAGGCAGGCAGGCAGGGTGGTCTCCGAGGTGGCCTCTGGCGGGGTAAATTAGATTTGTTTCACATCTCTCTAAGATAAACTATTTTCTGCATTTCGAGTTTTTCGATTATCTCGCAGAGCTCAGGTGTGGCAGCCGCAGTCACCCGTCAAATTCGCGGCTCTTAAACTCGCCAAATCATCATTTATTTATGGGCTAAAAACAACTTTTCTTAAACGTGTACAGTTGTTCCACGAGTCTGAACTATTTGTACACGAGCGCCCCGTCATTCCACAGGTACGGTGAAGTACCTTGACGTGAGCTAAAGTTATCTCCGCGTAGATTTTCTGCTCTGTTGTAATGTTTATTCGCCAAATTACTCCCTCCATCTACGGTCACAATTGTTCCTTATATGCATCAGATTGTTAGTGCGTCTTGTTGTGTTTTATGAGAGTTGTTGGTAGAAAATTCCGCCATAGGTTAGTGAGGTTGTTTGTATATTCATAGGGACACCTGTTGATCACTTCCCTTAAATTATTCTTGCAGACAAATTATTTTCACACCGTCAAATTTGCTCATGTGTATATTACCTGTGTGTGATTTAGTTATTTATTTACCGTATATTACATAATTACATATTTATTTTAGTTATTATATAGACTTAACAGGGGTATACATACTATTGTGCACCTCTGCAATTTTTAAACGTTTCTCACACATACCCAGAGTAAAGTTTCCCTCATGCACTCCCCCAGAGAAACGTTTCACTCAACCCTTCCCAGAGAAACGTTTCACTCAACCCTCCACAGAGAAACGTTTCACCCAACCCTTCCCCAGAGAAACGTTTCACTTAACCATCCCTAAAAGAAACGTTTTACTTAATCCCCTCCCAGAGAAACGTTTCACTTAATCCTCCCCCAGGGAAACGTTTCACTCAACTCCACAGAGAAACGTTTCACCCAACCCTTCCCCAGAGAAACGTTTCACCAACCCTCCCCAGAGAAACGTTTCACCCAACCCTCCCCAGAGAAACGTTTCACCCAACCCTTCCCCAGAGAAACGTTTTACCAATCCTCCCCAGAGAAACGTTTCATCAATCCTCCCCAGATAAACGTTTCACCCAACCCTTCCGCAGAGAAACGTTTCGTGCACTTACATACGCGAATCAACTCAGTCAACAATCACTTTTGAAGGAGACTCAAGCTGCCTTCATTGACATCCTTTGACGGGGAACTTTTTCACAACTCCACACAAAACTTCCCTCCCTCCCTTGCATATTTATTTCCCTGCCATACTCTCTATATATGTATTAAAAAGGGGGGGAGGGATAAATATCCTTTGATGTGAGTGAAATTTCGTTTTGAGATTAATACTGCGTCCGTCGCAAAACTCCAATGAATAAAATTTCTATCCCACAAAAATACGTTTATTCGCCTGCTAAAAATCTCAAACCAGCCCTCTACTTCCTACCCTCCTCTCCCTCCCTTCCTCTTTCCCTCCATCCTTCGCCTTCCCTCCTTCCTGCTTCCCCCCTCTCCCTCCCTTTCTTCAACTCTGCCCTCCTCTTTCCCTTCTTTTTTTTCCTGCCTGTCTCCCTTAAATGTCTTCCTACTTCACCTTCCTTCCCTCCCTCCCTGCCGTTCCTCCCTTCTCCCCTTCCTCTTTCCCTCCACCCCTCTCCCTTAATCCTTCCCCACCCCCCTATCTCCCTTTCCTCACTCCCTCTTTCTCCCTCCCTCCCCTCCAGCCACCCTTCTCTCTAGTTAACCCCTCTTACCTCATATCACTCCCTTCCTTCCTTCCTTCCTTCCTTCCTTCCTTCCTTCCTTCCTTCCTTCCATCCACCTTTCCTTCTACCCTTCCTCCTCTTCCCATTTTTTCCTATTTTCCTCCTTTACCTCTGCCTCCTCTCTCTCCTCGTCCATCTTCTGCATTTCGTCTCCTCCTCATCCGTCCCCTCTCCTCTTTGTTTTAATCCTTCTCTTTCTTCCATTTTCACTTTCCTCTCCTCCTTCCTCCTACCGCCTCTCCTCTCCTCTATCTTCTTCTCCTCTTTCCTTCCTCCTTTGGGTTCCTTTATCATCATTCTTCCTTTCTCCCCCCATTTGTTTCCTCTCTCTCTCTCTCTCTCTCTCTCTCTCTCTCTCTCTCTCTCAGGACCACCGCCTTAATGTGCCAGGCCGTGTTCCTCAGAGGTTGTAAACGTGGTTGTTGACTATGGGGGTTCTGGCCGGAAGAAACACATAAAAACACTCGCAGTTCACTTCATATAGAGACGATCAAAGGCGTTTCTTGTAATTGGATTCTTTATGTGGAGTCAAGAAGTGGAGGGTAAAGAAGGAGGAAGGAAGGAAGGAGTGATGGAGAAGGGAGAAGAAGAATGGTGGAATGAGGAGAGAGAAAGAAAGAAGAGATATTTGATGAATTAATTATTATCCTCATAGGGACACTCATCATCACTGTGATGCTGTGGCTGTAAAATGTCTTCTTGTGTTACCTTAATCAACAGCTGGAGGACGAGTGGTGGGTGGGTGGGTGGGTGGGTGGGTGTATGGGTGGGAGGGTGGGTGTATGGATGGGTGGGAGGGTGGGATATTTGTCTATTGAACAATCGAATATGAGGGAAAATATACGAAGAACTGTCACACCTAACCTAACCTAGCCACACCTCCACCACACCTAACCTAACCACATCATTTAGGAGACTTAAGTGAGTGACTAATGTAACTTTAACTTTCTTTAGTAAATCTTGGTGGATGGTTATCGCTTCCTCTCTCTCTCTCTCTCTCTGTACATTTAGACATTAACCACGTATTTGCAGAGAATCATAAAGACTTAAGTAGAGACAAAAACAGCGGGGAGGGAGTTAGCAGGCATTACTACACTAGTGGTGCTGCCTCCCCTCCTTCCTCCTCTCTCTCTCTCTCTCTCTCTCTCGTTATCTATACATCTAATTACCTCTCTCTCTCTCTCTCTCTTTCTTCTTCTTCCTCCTCCTATCTCCTCCTCCCTCATTTTCCTTCCCCTTTTCACCAACATTTCATCCCTATCACTGTCATCCCCCTTTGCTCATTTGTCTCACCTCCTACCCTACCCCTTTCCCTTCATCTCCCCTTCATCATGTACTTTTTCCCTTCTTTCTATCTCTATCTACCCGTCGTCTCATTTCCCTTCTCTTTCTTCTTTCTCTCCATGCCATCTTCGTCTTCCCCCCTTCTTTTCCCGTGAGTCCAGACTACTAGTCATCGGTTTTCTTATGTGGCAGATACTTGGTCAACAGAATCGCCTTTGATATCATAATAAAAATCAAGGTCAAGATATTGTTGGTTTTTTAGTTTCTTGGGAATCAGAGAATTTCGGTTGTTTTCCATTGACCTGGATTCCTACTTTGACTCAAGGTCTTAATGATGAATCCAGGTTTAATCTTCCATCACCAGACGGTAAAGAATGTTGACCAGATCGGCTTCGCATAGTTGAAGTCTATCCTCTGGTGTTGAACTGTCACCTGCACTGCTTATTTCGTCGACTGATACATCGGTCCTCCATAATGATGCTCTTGACTCAGGCTATAGTGACATCTGACATCCTGACGTGGAACTGTATCGTTGGAGTCAAATTTACTGAAACTAATTCCCCACCCTGTCATGATGCTTTACCTCTGAACGACAAACCCTTTTGACCGGCCCTTGGTCTTCCACTTCTCCCATCCTTCCACCCCTTTTCTTTCCTCCCTTCTCCTCCTATCCTTCCTCTTTCTCCAGGTAGTATAAGATGATAGAAGGAGTCCTATCCTCCCCTACCTCTTTCTCTTTCCCCCTCTGACCTCTTCATCTTCTCGCGTCACCTCTCCTTCTCCCTCCATCTTTCTTCCACTCCTCTCCTTCTTCATCTCTCTGGCAGTCTTCCTCACTTACCTCGTTCCACGTCTTTTTATATCCCTCCTCCTTCTCCTCCTCCTCCTCCTCCTCCTCCTCCTCCTCCTCCTAGTCACCCCTCGGTCGGTTGCTCATGTTGAAAAATCAGGGTTAATTTACGTGTGTCTGCCATTACCATATCACAATGATAAATCGCAGCAAATGGGCGGCCATCGACGCGTCCGGGCCTAATGAACGCCCACAACCCTCTAACCCCACCTTGCCCCCCACCCCTGCCCCACCCCTTGCCCTCCCTTGCCCCACCCTTGCCCCACACTTCCCCCACCTTGCCCCCCTGCCCCGCCCCTTGCCCCCCGCCCCTTGCCCCCCGCCCCTTGCCCCCCCCCTTGCCCCCCCCTTGCCCCGCCCCCCTTGCCCCCTGCCCTTTGCCTCCCCCTTGCCCCGCCCTTCCCCCCTCCCCCCTTGCATCCCGACCCCTTGCCCCCCCCCCTTGCCCCCGCCCCTGCCCCCCGCCCCTTGCCCCCACCCCTTGCCCCCCGCCCTTGCCCCCCCACGTTCCTGGCTGTCTTGAATAGGTCTTCAGATCACTGGCTCTCTTGATAATGAAGGAAGCACTTGTATATTAAATAAACCTTCATATGGGTAATTTTTGTGATTGAAGTCGGGAATGGAAGTAGCAGGCTCTCGTGAATAACAAAATATTATATGGTTTATTATAAGTGAAAGAACGAACATAAACAAGGGGTTTGGTCGATGTGAAGGAAGGAGGACTGGTCTCTGGTCGATGTGAGAGAGGAAGGACTGGTCTCTGGTCGATGTGGAGGGAGGAAGGACTGGTCTCTGGTCGATGTGAAGGGAAGGACGGTCTCTGTTCTATGAAGGAAGGACTGGTCTCTGGTTGATGTGAAGAAGGACTTGTCTCTGGTCGATGTGAGAGGAGGACTGGTCTCTGGTCGATGTGAAGGAAGGACTGGTCTCTGGTTGATGTGAAGGAAGGACTGGTCTCTGGTTGATGTGAAGGAAGGACTGGTCTCTGGTCGATGTGAAGGAAGGACTGGTCTCTGGTTGATGTGAAGGAAAAGGCCGAGTCATTCTCCAACGTGAACAAAAAACGAACGAAAGAACGCTTTCTTTCTCACCGTGAAGGAAGGAATGAAGGACTGGCCTCTGGTCGACGGGAAGGAACACACGGGCCTAATGACTCCTTCCCCTTTTTACTTATTTAAAAGAAGCGACGCAAAGAAATTCTCTGTAGTGAAGATGTTATATATATATATATATATATATATATATATATGAAGTAAATCACTGTAGGCGCGTGATCTAGGTATATGCTGATAACTACAAGGAAAGAAAAAAACACTTCCCAACCGTGTAATTACATCTTCAGGTGAGTAAGTTGGTTAAGTAGTAAATGATCATCTGAAAGATGAACCACACTATCGCTACCGGGGGATTAAGTTAGGTTAGATTATGTTAGATTAGGTCAGGCTGGGTTAAGTTTTTAAAACTTATTTAAAAAATTCGGGTTTGGTAAAAAAACAAAAGGGGGCGTCATGTGAAAGAGTTTAAGAACCACTAATTTAAATTGTTAGGTTAGATTAAGCTAGGTTAGCGTTAGAGTAGTTATTCTTCAGGTGTAATAAGCTGGGGTCTCTAATCTTCAGGTGTAATAAGCTGGGGTCTCTAATCTTCAGGTGTAATAAGCTGGGGTGTCTAATCTTCAGGTGTAATAAGCTGGGGTGTCTAATCTTCAGGTGTAATAAGCTGGGGTGTCTAATCTTCAGGTGTAATAAGCTGGGGTGTCTAATCTTCAGGTAATACATAGTAACTATCAGTGAAGTACAACAAAACATTTACAATAAACCTCAGTGTCTGTGTCCATGAGACCTGGATAAGAGATGAGATACTAGTGGTGATGTTCTCTCACTGTCTCTATCTCTTGTCTTTATCTCTAACTCTTGTTTCTCTATTTCACTGTATGTCTGTCTCTCTGTCTATCTCTCGGTCTGTTTGTTTGTCTCATTCTCTCTCTCTCTCTTCTTCTTCCACTCTCTCTCGGTCCTAGGGGTCACTGCTCTCTCCCCCACTTTGTCATTCTCTCTAACTACGATATAGTGACAAAAGAATAATTGGCTTACAATCACTTATTCTCTCTCTCTTTCTGTCGCTAACCTGACCAAAGTGTTTAGATAGTCAATTCTCTCTCTCTCTCTCTCATCCTCTCTCTCTCTTTTTCTCTGAGCAAAAAATTGAGATAGAGTCTATGATATCTCACTCACTCACTCACTCACTCACTCACTCACTCACTCCTTTCTTATTAACTGAGAGAGTGAGTTACCTTGAGTCAACACCCTTCTCACTCCTGACTCATAGAAAGACACACACACACACACAGGAAAAGCTGGAAGGATTATGGATTGTTATAGTCACCAAGAAAAGAAAAACGTACTGGAAAAAGTAAACAGAAAACGGGAAGGATTACTGTACACACGCTGTTAGGGTCAACTAAACTAACTGGACCCGACTAATTACACAGCATTATGGTCGTCTTATGGGCGCGAACCTACTTTTTATAACGTGTATCTTGTGGGGAGATAAATGTGTGTGTGTGTGTGTGTGTAATGCAACCCTAGTACATCTGAGTTAAGTCTAGATTCAAATTGTATGTTATTTTAAGAACTCACTAAGTTCCTGTCACACACAACCTTCTTGGACCTGAGGCGAAAACACATTCTAAATATAGTAACCTTTTTTGATGTTCATTTTTGTTTCTTCAAATTGACTTTAAAAATATATAATAATTTACATTCATCAAATATATACAACACCCCCCTCTTCCCTCCCTCTCTCTTCCTCCCTCCCCTCCCTCCTCCCTCCCTCCTCCCCTCCCTCCCTCCTCCCTCCCTCCCTCCCTCCCTCCCTCCCTCCCTCCTCCCTCTCCCTCTCTTCCCTCCCTCTCTTCCCTCCCCTCCCTCTCTTCCCTCCTCCCTCTCTCTTCCCTCCCTCCCTCTTCCTCCAATCCCTCTCTTCCCCTCCTCTCCCTCCTCTCTTCCTCTGTTTCCCTCCCCTCCTCCCTCCTTCCCTCTCCCTCTTCCCTCTCCCTCCCTCTTCCCTTCCTCCCTCTCCCTCCTTCTCTTCTTCTCATCTACAGTTTTTGAACAGACATATTCTCCCATTCTCCCTCTTTCATTCAACCATTCTCCCTCGTCCTTTCTCCTTCCTCTACTCCCTTCCTTCCTCACTCCTTTCCCCTCTCCCCCACTCTTCCTTTCTCTCTCCCCCTCTTCCTTCCTCTGCCACACATTCTCCCCTTCCTCTCTCTCCTCTCCTGCCTCCCCTTCCTCCCATCTCTCCTTCAATTCCCCTCTCCCCTCCCCCTCATCCCTCCCCTTCCTCCCTCCTTCCTCCCTCTCCCTTCCTCCCTCTCCCCTTCCCTCCCCTCTCCCTTCTTCCTCCTCTTCCACTTCCTCCTCCTCCCTTCTCCCCTCTCCCCTTCCCTACCTCTCCCTTCTCCCTCTCCTTCCTCCCTCTCCCCTTCCTCCCCTCTCCCTTCCTCCCCTCCCTTCCTCCCTCTCCCTTTCTCCCATCTCTCCTTCCCTCACCACACTTTTATTGCCGTTGAGCTGGTCAGTTTGCGCTGGGTGGACGAGTATAGGGGAGAGGGGAGGGGAGGATTGTTGTAGAAGGCTGGCTGGCTGGCTGGCTGGTCGCTGTTCGTGTAATTCGCTTCCGCTGCTCAATGGTTCGAAACCCAGGTGGGAGAAGTCGTTTGGTAGTGTGTTGACCCGGATATACAGATAAGCACAACCCTGTTCGTTCAGATACGTACACACAGCTCTGTCCGTTCATACACGTACGCACAACCCTGTCTGTTCATATACGTACATACAGCCCTGTCCAGCCATACACTTACACACAACCCTGTCCGTTCATACACGTACACATAACCCTGTCCGTTCATACACGTACACTCAGCCCTGTCCGTTCATACACGGACACACAACCCTGTCCGTTCACACACACGTACACTCAGCCCTGTAAATTCATACACGTACACACAACCCTGTCCGTTCATACACGGACACACAACCCTGTCCGTTCACACACACGTACACTCAGCCCTGTAAATTCATACACGTACACACAACCCTGTCCGTTCATACACGGACACACAACCCTGTCCGTTCATACACGTACACACAACCCTGTCCGTTCATACACGTACACACAACCCTGTCCGTTCCTACACGTACACACAACCCTGTCAGTCCATTCACATACAAACACGTCAAGTTCGTATCAAAGTACTCGCCCAATGTGTGGAATACTGACCTCAAACATGTACTTATTCATACGTACGTGAGTTAATACACACGCACACACACACATGCTCTCTCTCTCTCTCTCTCTCTCTCTCTCTCTCTCTCTCTCTCTCTCTCTCTCTCTCTCACTTACTCGTTTACATTACCAAAATAAAATGTTTTATTAGTTTCGATAAAGAAAAAATATACCATTGTGTTTACCTCTCTCCGTCATACAAATAAACGGATTTTATGACATTTAATAAAAAAAACTGTGCAGGAAGAATAGTTCAGTTTATGCCAGCAGCGGTGGAGGCGAGAGTGGACGTCTCCGCTTACGGCCCTGACTAGTAATAACTTTTGTTTACATACGAGATCCACCAACTTAAATCACATGTCTTGCTTGTTGTTGAGGGTCCCGTCCACAGATGGCGCCGATAATATAGTGTTGGCAGTGCAATGTAGTTAAGAATCCTGCCAATAGATGACATTCCTGGAGAGAAATTAATGACTGATGTTAAGTAACTGACAAATTGACCACTAGTTGAAAGTCACACCGACAGGCGACAGTCACTTATGGAGTAAAACAATTATGAAAATTGTCAAATTCTGGACACGGATTACAGGATCTCCCCCTGAACTCCGGTGTTCAGCATCAAACGTAAAGTTGGGTCCCATAGGCATGTTAGGGGCGGTGTGGATACAACACACTGAATATCAAACGTCGCCATATAATGAAGTAGTGTGGCTGGCAGTGTACTCAACCACATACACTTCCCAAGTGGTCAAGTTTGATCCTGTTCATTGCTGGGTGGACACGGAGTATAGATGTACAGTACTTTAAATTTGTATTCAATGGATATAGATACTCGTGTGTGTGTGTGTGTCACACTTCTGCTCTTTGCCTCAGCGCCTATCCCAGTCTTGTGGGTCATATGCTATTGGTTTAAAGGGTTGGCAATGCTGATTTTCACTTTAAAATACGTCGGAATAAAATCATGACTTTCTGGCTTATAGCTGATGAACGCTGCTCTTCGTTGTTAGTTATAAAAACTGTTTTACAACGAACAACCTGAGCAGATAGATGTGAAACACCTAAATCCTCTTAATTTACATGACCCTACGTAGACGAAGACATAATGCTAAAAATGTCCAAAGAATTGTGTCCTCAACTGTACAGTCATCTATCTCTGATTATTTTATACCTACTGAGAGTTAGAGCTACCAACTTAACACATTATTACTTTTGGGTTAAGTTAGATTAGGCAGGTTAGGTTTAAGTTTAGGTTAGGTGGGTTAGGTTAGGTTAGGTAGAACAAATGAGTCACCACAACCCCCTACGTATTACTTAATAAACCTTCCCATGTAAAAGGGTACAAAGGCAAATTCGATATAACTTGGAGAAATTTATCGTCCGCGTCACTGGTTACATCCTCAAATAATATTTTAAGCGCATAATGAAAAAAAAACGAAAAAAAACTATAAAATAGCCATGAAATTCGTCCACCCAAAAGAAAAATGGGTGACCTTAAGACCCACATCTGCCTAAAACACCAATAAATGTGTCACACTTATCTTAACAATGGCAGGAGTCTCTGTTACACGAGTACAGTCCTCTGTAATAGACCTCTGGGGATGCCACGTTCTAGTGTTGTTTTTATGTGAATTGGATTATTTTTTATACTGGAAACTGTGGTGGAGTGTTGGGGGAAGGTTTGTATATTTGGTTAGTATTGTTTGTTATGCTTCTTGTGAGTGTCTGTTTGTGACACAGAGGAAGTAGTTTGAGGTTTCATTGTTTACTATTGTTTGTATACCTGCAATTTATGTGTATATTGTTTTTATACCTGTCTTGTTTATGTACATTGTTTGTATACCAGCATATCACCTATTCATCCCCAGAAGTAACACCAGGTCAGTTCGTTCAGTGACGTACAAACATCCATGTTTTAGGGGTCAAAGGATCAAAAACTCTTAATTCACCACGAAGGTCAAGGTCACAAAGGTCATGACTTTATTTCTATATTGTTATTGTCTCTGTTAATTGTACAAGCCACTCGTTGGGGACTTAAGAACGAAGGGTAACACAAGCTCTATAAAAAAAAGAATTTAACTCCCATACCAAAAAAAAAAAAAAGTCTTGCGGTTAATATAACGTAGAGATAATGTTGGTCATATATTGTCTACTTATAAGGCTATATGAGGATGTTATATCTTATAGTGACGTCTGTAAGTTAATTCGTTATGTAATACCAGTAGAGGCAGTAGCTGCTTTTATTGTGATTGGGTGATGGGCGAGTTATTTTTTGTACTGCTTTTATAATGGTAGTTGTTGTTGATCACACACACACATCCCAGGAGAGTTATCGGGACGTGTGCCTGGGGCTAGCGACGCTGGCCATATATATATATGAATATAGAAATATAACGGAAGGGAAAAATTGTGGTCGAACCATTAATTTGGTTTATTGGGTGAGCTCTGAATAGTCTGTGGTGGTGTGGCGGCCCGCCTCTCCCGGACCCACTGTGCTGGCCTACTAATATATCCTGACTCTCAATGCGGGTTTTGAGAAAGGACAACGCCGGGGAAGAAATATTGGGACAAGTTTGTAGACTATGTAGCACTGCGTATATCACTCTGTTATTGCTGCTGCTACTATAATTGTTATTATTATTATTATTATTATTATTATTATTATTATTATTATTATTATTCAGAACCTGTGCGAAATGATGAGAGCCATTTAGAAAGCGTAAAAATGGTCCCATATAATAGGCATGAGTGCCCGTAGTACATCGTGTACACAAGGCAGGCGCTATGTCTGGTATCCATTTACAGCTGGGCGGACCAGGGGTGCCCCGGGATAGAACCACTCGTTCGCCTCACTCTTTTGGTGCTTGCAGTTACCTACGATTATGTGGTATTTACCGCCACCTGGTGGTTGTGGAGGCTCAGGTGGTGTAATAAAGTGTTCTCCCTACTGTAGCAAAACACCCTCTTGTTATTGTTGATAGCTTGGGTATATGATATAGGTTATGGAAGAGCAACACACACACACAGAGTTACAGGCAGGCACTCAGCCTAGTCTGTCCTATGAGTGACTAAAACGACTTAAGCCAGATGGAACAAAGGACACGAAGTGTGTAGCAGCACACAACTGTATATATTTATTTTTCATTGTTTACAAAACGGTGTCTGTTGGTATCAAATGAAAGTCCTCGTCGGTGTTTTGTTACAATTCAAATGAGAGTCAATAATGTTTTCCATTCAGAGCTCAAAAGAGATTTCTCGTGAGCGATTTGTTCTCTCGTCAAATGAGAAACGTTGCCGTATGTTTGCTACCCTGTGTGTATATACAGATTAATTAAGGTTTGTGATGGCTTTGGCAGTACGCAGCTTTTAGATTCAAAAGCTATTTCAAGATACACGGCTCCAAGCTTGTCAGCAGTAGATGAATATACATATCGAGGTAGCTGGGTATTTACACTTCCATTTTTTATATAAAGTTCCTGTTCGTCTGGGTGGAACTGAGGCCGTCCAAATAGTTTGTTGGAACATTAAACACTATTTAATGTGTGTGTTTAATAAAGCTCACCTGAATGTCAGAATTATAATGCTGTATTAGTTTTAGACAGACCCCTTTTGTTTAGTTGACAATAAGGAAGGTTCAGGTTCTCACAAAACTCATTTTAATCTTTTTGATATTAATTTGTATTTAACTATTAATAAGGTGTGTGTGTGCGTGCGTGCGTGCGTGCGTGCGTGCGTGTGTTACTCTTGCTTAAAGGGGTGATTGAAAGGTATATTACCTCCAACGTATACATACAAATATTCACACATACATTACATGCATACACACCCAAACACACATGAGAACAAATACACTCTACGAACACGCATAAGGAGATTTTATGTACATGCACAACATTCACAACGTGTGCAAATCAAGATATCACCACCATTCCCACCATTACCACCATTACCACCATCACCACCTTTACCACCATCCCCACTATTACCACCATCACCACCATTACCACCATCACTACCATTACCATCCCCACCATCCCCACCATCACCACCATCACCACCATCACCACTATTTCCATTCCCACCATCACCACCAATACCACCATTACCACCATCACTACCATTAACCATCCACCATCCACTCCCCACCACATCACCACCATTACCATCCCCCACCATTCACCACCATTACCATCCCTGTTCATCACCATTACCATCCCCACCATCACCACCATCACCACCCATTACCATCCACCATCACCACCATCACCATCCCCATCACCATCCCACCATCACCACCATTACCTCCTTTACCACCATCACCACCATACCCACCATCATTACCATCCCCACCACCACCACTCCCACCATCATCATCCCCACCATCCCCTCACCATCTCCACCAACACCTCCATCTTACCATTACCACCATCACCACCTCACCATCACCCCCACCTCACCATCAATATCATCACCACCTCCTCATCATAACCACCATCAACACCTCACCATTGCCACCATTATTATCATCAACACCAACTCACCATCACCACCACCACCTATCACTACCTATCAGTACCTCACCATCACTACCATGTGACCATAACCACCACCACCTCACCATCACCTCAGCCTCACCATCACTTCATCCTCACCACCATCAACACCACTTCACTACCACCTAATTACCAGCATCACCATCACCTCACTACCATCACCTCCACCTCACCATCAACACCATTTCACGATCATCACCATCAACACTATCTCACCATCATCACCATTACCACCATTTTCCTCACCACCATCTCACCATCACAACTACCTTCGTCGCCACCACTTCACCATCACCACCACTTCACTATCACCACCACTTCACTATCACCTCCATACCACCTCTTCACCACCTCCACCTCACCATTGCCACCACTTCACCATCACCTCCACCTCATCAACGCCACCTCAGCACCATTACCTCACCATCACCCCTATACCACCTCCTCACCATCACATCAACCTCACCATCACCACCAGCATCGCCATTACCTCCTCATCACCACCTCTTCACCCTTACCCCCATACCACCTCAGCATCACCACCTCCTCACCACCACCTCACCACCATCACCAGCTCACTCTCAGCGTCGTGACAGCCTCTACTCTGCTCCGCCTCGCCTCTAAAGTGACTCCTTCCATCTCCTCCTCAAGGGAGAGATGAACCTGCCGTCGCCTGCCTCTCCTCCACACCCGCGATAATATCACTGCACATCCCTCTGTTGAGACAGCGAGAGGAGGGAAGGCCTCTTCTTGGATTCTCAAAGGTTCGTTTGTTTAAATTTTCCTCTTAACTGGAGATGTGAGGACGCATCTAAGTGACTTACTTAAGCTGCTGAGCAAAGATCGAGGCTAAAATGGCGTCAGGGTGGTAGTGAGACTCTTTCTGTCATAAGTTTCATCCTCGTGGTTCTTCTTCTTTGGAGAGGTTAAAGATTAGCCTACGAATCTGTGGGAATTTGAGCTCAAGCGCCCGTGTGTTGCCTCCCCTTTCCTCCCCTCCTTTCTCTACAGAGGGATGTGCAGTGATATTATCGCTGGAGGGGCCAGAAGGAGGTAGAAGCATGGGGTGGCAGGTTCATCTGCTGCTCTTCCTTGTGCAGCAGTAAACAAGGGGCCTTATCAGCAGCAGCTCCTCCGCTGTCAGACACCAGGCCAGCCAGCCCCTCTCCTCCCTCAGTGACCATACATCAGGCACCCTATCCAGAACGCCATTACTTCGACACTCACGGCCTCCTACATGCCCTAAATACCTACTCCATAAGCCTACAGATAGGGAAAAGGGAATGATCAGTACACATGAGAGTTCCTCCCCACTCCCAACACCTACACCAGCAAGAGGGGTGACACTATGGCTACAGAGACAACGTAAGATACAGAAAAAAAAAGTTCTCTCTCTCAACACCAGCAGGAGAGAGACTATGGCTGAAGCAGCACATAAGCATATAAACTGATTCATCCCCGAGTCATTGTCTCTTGGAATATCCCCTCCTTGGGATCATGAGAGAGAGAGAGAGAGAGAGAGAGAGAGAGAGAGAGAGAGAGAGAGAGAGAGAGAGAGAGAGAGAGAGAGTAAACCCAACCTTCACAAACGATCATTAAGTCCCTCCCTCCCCCTCGCCTCTGAGACACACCTCAGCACGCGTTTTCATTCTCCACTTGGTTAAACAACAAAAGATCCACGCCAGTTTTTTTTAATGAAATTTTCAACTGACCTGAAAGAAGTTGTGAAGGATTCTTTGTAGAGTAAAAAAAAAATGACAAAGTTTTCAACACCAACGTCAGACGGAAGTGAAGAACCGGCGAATATTAATTATATTTCCAATCAAACTAATCTAATCTAACCTAACCTAACCTCATAAAACCTAACCTAACCTAACCTACACGTCTCCCAAGACCTAAAGGTAATTAATTTATCTTTTCTTCTCAACGTTGTGTCCTTTGTGATTTTTATTTATTTTTCATATTTTTGTTTACGATGCGAGAGAGAGTGATAGAAAGGTGGGAGAGGAAAGGAAAGAGAAATCGGGTGGGAAGAAGATTAACATGAAGGAAAAGAAGAGGGAAGTAATAACGACAGATGATGACGAAGAAGAAGACTGAAGACGACGACGAAGAAAAAGAATAGTATAAAAAATAAAAAAAAAGAAGAAACTTAAAATAAAATCAACGAAGAGGAAGAAACCCGAAAACAACGAATAAGAATAAGAAAGGAAAGTAAGAGGAGGAGGAAGAAGAAGAGGAAGAAGAAGAAGAAGGAGGAAAACGGTAAGAATGTCTCCTTTATTCCTAGCTTCTACCAGGCATCGCTTTGGTTACATATTCCCTGATTCTCTCTCGTCTTATTAGCGGGAGCGAAGGAGCAGAGCGATAAAGATGCAGATGAGGAAACACTGATAGGCCAAATTAGGGGGGAAGGAAACGCACGAAAAATATTCGCCTGATTTTTTTATGCCACTTCTGTCGGGAAATTCTTTGAGGAAAAAAAAAGCGTCTTGGAAACTTTCCTTTGTTTGGCACGAAAAAAAAAGTGGTAACTCATCACTATTTTTTTATTGTTGTTGTCATTTTAAGAACCAAGTTGTAGGTGAAGTTTATTTGTAGGTTGTAGAATTTAGTAGCAGGTTGTGGGTTAGTGTTACTTTAACCCCTTGAGTACAATGACTTAACTCCTTGAGTACGATAACTTCACACCCTGAGTACAACACCATCGTACTCAAGGAAAAAGTCAACGTATTCAAATGGTAATGTCATTATGTTCAAAGGGTGAAGTCATCTCCATTAGCTAATTAAATATTATTGTATGAAGCGTGTCAGTTGTTGGTGCTGGTGTCTCAAGTTTAATTGAATCAAAAAGCCTCAGTCACCAAGTGTTTCAACAGAGTAGTGATGGTGTGAGGTTTTGAAGGTTAAGTACAGCTGACATGTTGAAACGAATGTGATATTTTTTTTTAAGAAACTCGTCATCTACAAAAGACCTGAACGACCACTTCTGTCCTGGGAATTGATAACAGTGGAAAAAGTGTGACCTGACTTATAAGATATTCAGAATACACGAATGACGAACTCGCCAAACTCACTAAATTCTGGGGGTGTGGCAAATTCGTCATTCGTACGCCGAGTGCTTCATATTTTGTAAGCATCACTTTACATCTGGGTGAAGTAAACATGCACTCCACTAATGAGATCAACTTCATCAAAGTATTTAGTATCAGCCTGTGTATTTGAGACTCATTAAAGAGCCTTAAAATTAGTGACCAGAAGTATCGTATCTGAAGTGTGTCGGCGGGATGAGAGTCTAGTGTGAAGAGCTTTCGCTCGGAGTTCAGGAGATCGGACGCCAGAGTAACTGACATATAAACAAGACAAACAAAGACTGTCCCCATAAACAAGGTAAACAAAGACTGTCCCCACATAAACAAGACAAACAAAGACACCCCCAACTAGCACATAAACACAGGGACCATCGATGCTTTGCTAAAACTCTCCCTGGCCTTGACCTTCACCTTTGACCTTGTTTCATGGTATTTTCTAGGTCAGTGACCCACCACCGAGGAGAGGTTAATGACCCCCATTGAGGACAAGGTTGTGGTGAATGGAGTATTTTTAGAGGGTTTTGACTGATTGACTGACTGATTGACATTGATTGATTGATTGATTGATTCTGGTTAGAGTAATCTCTCAAGTCATCCTGTCTGAAGTTAAAATGCGCCGAGAGAGAGAAAGGAGGAAGAGGAAGGAGAGACAGAGCACAATGCTTCAGACACGACCCACTCCTCCTCTAAACCATTCCCTCTCCTCTCCCTATCCCCTCCCTTCCCTATCCCAACCCTCCCCTTTCCTATCCCCACCCCTTCCCTATCCCCCCACCCCCTCCCCCTATAACATAAACAAACTCGAACATTCACTGGCCTCACGCAACCCACCAATAATTCCGGCTTAAGAAACAGCGCCAAAGAAAATTTTCAGAAAAAAAATAGATAAAGTTATGATTTAGGGGTGGAGGGGTCATGGCTGTTACGGGGGGTCATGGCTGTTACGGGGGGTCATGGCTGTTACGGGTGGGTCTGTGTTTTTTTTTAACTTTGGCTCTACTATTAATATTGTCTTGCTCGCCCCCGCTGTGGACTGTGATTGTGGATGGATGTTGTGTGGTTGTGGCGGCTGTGTGGCTGTGGCGGTTGTGTGGCTGTGGCGGTTGTGGCTACGGCGGGTGTTTTGCGGTGGTTATGGAGTTATGGTTGTGGTATTACAAATGGTATGTGGTTGCAGTTGTTGTGTTGCGACATTGTCAGTGGTGATGTTACTGTGGCTGCGGAAATGTGGGTCCAGTGTGGATGAGACTGGGATTTACTCATGTGTGGCTGAATAAGGTTTTTGTTGTGTTTGTCATGATTAATTGTACTGTTATGATTAATTGTACTGTTGTCATGATTAATTGTACTGTTGTCATGATTAATTGTACTGTTTTTATGATTAATTGTACTGTTGTCATGATTAATTGTACTGTTTTTATGATTAATTGTACTGTTGTCATGATTAATTGTACTGTTTTTATGATTAATTGTACTGTTGTCATGATTAATTGTACTGTTTTTATGATTAATTGTACTGTTGTCATGATTAATTGTACTGTTGTCTTGATTAACTGTACTGTTGTCATAATTAATTGTACTGTTTTTATGATTAATTGTACTGTTGTCATGATTAATTGTACTGTTGTCATAATGAACTGTACTGTTGTCGTGATTAATTGTACTGTTATTGCATCGCTGTTGTAAGTTGTGTGATTGTTTTGTGATTGTATTGTCATGGTTTGGTAGAGTGATTATGCTGTCGTGATGGTCTGCCTGTGTTGTGATGATATTGTGAAGCGTTGTTGTGGTTATGTTAGGGTTGTTACCTTGTTGTATTGATCGTGTGTTGTTATTGATGCACCTGTCTTTAATTCTCACATGGATTCAGAATCCTCTCTCAACATTCACAGTCATCTCAGTTCCTTTATCTATCACACAAAATCCATAATCCATTTCAAAACAACATTTACAGAAACCCAACTTCCTTCTACAATTTTCACAGTCATCCAAACCCTCACAGTAATCTAAGTCTCTCTCAGCAACATTCACCGTCATCCAGATTCCTTTAACTCTCACAGGTATCCAAACGCCTTCATTAATCGTCACAGGAATCCAGACCCCCCCCCCTTAAAACATTCACAGTAATCTAAGCTTCCTCTATAACTCTCACAGGGATCCAGACCCTCTCTCAATAACATTCACAGTGGCCCAACTTCCTTCTATAACTTTCACAGGGATCCAGACCCTCTCAATAACATTTACAGTGACCCAACTTTCCTCTACAACCCTCACAGGGACCCGAGACTCGTAAATCACATTCGCATGCTCCAGGAACCACCATCCCTTCCCGGCCTCTCTGCTCCGTGTATTGTATAGAAGAATTGAGGGCTGTGTATGTTTGTTTTATGATATGTGGATGCCATGAGCTCCCTGAGGACACCATGCGCGCCCTGAGGACACCATGCGCGCCCTGAGGACACCATGCGCGCCCTGAGGACACCATGCGCGCCCCGAGGACACCACGAGCGCCCTGAGGACACCACGAGCCCCTTAAGGACACCAGAACAGCTTCCTGAGTACACCGTGAGCCACCAGGAGGATGCGTGTCTTAATCTATAATTGTTGACGACAAGTGTATTTACTTAACCTACAGTACGCGTTCAGAGACTCGGTTAATAAAGCGCAATAGTACATTATTATGATCTAGTCTGTCGCCGCTTCATTTATCTTCATTATCAACAAGAGACGGATACTGCTGTGACCTCCACCATAACTGTCTCGGTGTTGTATGTACTGTTAAGCTGCTTCGAGTTACTGAATATGCATACGGAGGAATTTTTCGTTGGTTACGTTAAGAGAAAATTAGCGAAGTTGGCCATAAAAAATCTCCAAATTGGTTTTCTATCGATTTTTTTAAGCGAGCTTGTTCATAATTATTCATATGATTGTTTATGTGTTCGTAGGCGGGCAAAAGGAACCGAGGATGATGTCATAACAGTTTCAGAGATTTTGAAAATCCTTAGGTTTTATTTTTTTATTAATCTCCTGTATAACATTATTCTCATACTCCTTGCTGAGCACTAACCCGTTATTCATTTATTCTTTCTAATTGATTATTAAACATATATTTCCTGACACCTTTATTCAGCTTCAATTTAATAAAAACATGTAGATTACAATATCGTTCATATATATATATATATATATATATATATATATATATATATATATATATATATATCAACATCTCAACCCGGTAGGATTCGAACCCACAGCCCACGAGCCCATGGCTGTGACCGGGGAACGCTAACCGCTGGACCACCAGGATACTAACATAACGCGACAATATTATATTTCACACAAAGCCTGTTCAACGAGCTTATGGCGCCGTGAACCTCTAATGGGGACTACCCATATCACGTAGGTGGTCAGAGTAACGCCAGGGTTGAGGTGTTGATTGTATGTAGAAGTCTGCGTGTTTATTGGGCTAATGATATATATATATATATATATATATATATATATATATATATATATATATATATATATATATATATATATATATATATATATATATATATATATATATATATATACTTCATTTTTAGTCCATATAACACGCGGACTTTGAACAGGATCAATTTCGAACTATACACTTGTGGGTTGATCGGCAACCCCCAGTAGGTCGAGGGTCGATTCCTGGCTGGTGAGGTATATATATATATATATATATATATATATATATATATATATATATATATATATATATTGTTTAGAGATTTTAAACTCAGTTTGCAGACCTGAGGACCATACCGAGATGACCTTCAACTTGTTCGCATCTGTACACTCACACACACACACTGGACATTCCTTTTAGTATTAGTAACTATATCTGTGTCCCTCCATCACTCACACGTCTCGGACACCAGTACTGACCTTCCTACTCTGTTGAAGAGGATCCAAGCCTCCCCCACAACCCTCAAGAGAACCCGAATCCTCTGTATTACTCTCACACGTTCCAGGAACCGCTTATACCTTGTCCTCTCCTCTTCCATCTCTCACACCGACTCTGCCCTCAGCCAGACATAGACATATTGACTCACAAGATTAAGCATCGCAGCAGCACAAGTTTGTCTGCGGAAGATGAACGCCAGACGCTGAGTGGAAGTAAATATTTAATGATATGCACACGTGGCTGGGTGGTGGAGAAGGCCCGAGTGACGGAGACCTTCCTTGGTGAGCGCTCGTGTTGTCCCTCCCAGTTTACTGATAATGTTAAGCCGAACTGAGGGTGTTTTGGCGGAGTAAAAGTTAGAGGAAATTAAATTGTTTTTGAATCACTGTGTAACAATTTAGTGAAGCTTTTATCTCTAGTGGCGTCTGATGGTCACACCAACACACACACAACAACGGTGATAAAGGTGTACGGTAATTACTCCTCGTGATTGTAGGTGTGGGGATATGATTAACTGTTTGTACTTGAGCTGAAGGTAAAAAAAAAAACATTTAAAATTAACATGAAAATTACACTGAGTCTCTCCCTTAACAAGATACGTTCATCTAGCACCAGTTATGAGACAAAATTACGGTACACTATTTTTTTTTATGATTCTGTACCTTAATTAAGTGTGGTGTTAAGTGAACCTGTCTTGTTGAGGTACAGACGGTGTAATTTGATAAAATTTTTAGATGTTTGTTAGACAAGTAATTAAATAGTCTTACCTCCTCATTTACGAGAAACATTAATCTTTCGAGTCTTTGTTAAGGCGGTGTTGCTATACGAGTCACCTGTTGAGTGTGACTTGATTAACGAAGGTCTTAATTATAAAATCGTGATTAAATATTAAAGTTATTAAGGTTAATCTAAGTTAAGTCTCCTGGCTGGACTCTTATTGTTCAAATTAAAAATAAAACGTACCGAAGATAAAAAAAAACATATTACCTAGATTAATTATGATGATGACAAATAAAAGTATCAAACTACATAAATATACAAAAGACTAATGAATAAGACTCCAGCCATAAACCTGTAGAATGAAACCCCAGCCTAGAAAACACTGAAACTATCACAGCCATAAATGCGAAAGAAGACAAGTTCGACCTCCCTCCCTCCGGCCCCTTCCCCTCCCTTTACCCTTTTCTACCTTTCTCCCTCACTCCTTTCCTCCAGCCCTCCCTCTCCCCCCTTTCCTCCCTCTCTCCCTCCTTTCCTCCCTCTCTCCCTGTCCCCTACCTCCCACCCTTCCTCCCTCTTTCTATCACTCCCTCACTCCCTCCCACCCCTCCTCTCTCTCATTCCCTCCCTCCCTCCCTCAGGCACTCCCTCCCTCAGGCACTCAGTGAGACATTCATCAAGTGAGAGCGAGGAGGAACCACACAAGTCTAGGTAGTATGTCAGTATAAGGTAGAGACGAAGGCACCCACTGTGGGAAGTCTTGGTACCTGGCATGTCTGTCTGCCTGTCTATTTATCTTCACCTGCTGTACCTGTTTCTTCACCTGTACCTGTTTCTTCACCTGTACCTGTTTCTTCACCTGTACCTGTATCTTCACCTGTACCTGTTTCTTCACCTGTCCTGTATCTTCACCTGTACCTGTTTCTTCACCTGTTCCTGTATCTTCACCTGTAT
The DNA here is from genome assembly GCF_018991925.1 of Homarus americanus. Classification (NCBI taxonomy): domain Eukaryota; kingdom Metazoa; phylum Arthropoda; class Malacostraca; order Decapoda; family Nephropidae; genus Homarus; species Homarus americanus. The sequence goes on along the minus strand of NW_024716703.1, from coordinate 1,760,056 downwards.
CTTCACCTGTACCTGTTTCTTCACCTGTTCCTGTATTCACCTGTACCTGTATCTGCGCCTGTACCTGTATCTTCACCTGTACCTGTTTCTTCACCTGTTCCTGTATCTTCACCTGTTCCTGTATTTCACCTGTACCTGTTTCTTCACCTGTACCTGCATCTTCAATTTGCACCTGTTTCTTCACCTGTATCTTCACCTGTACCTGTTTCTTCACCTGTTCCTGTATCTTCACCTGTACCTGTTTCTTCACCTGTTCCTGTATCTTCACCTGTACCTGTATCTGCGCTCACCTGTTTCTTCACCTGTACCTGTATCTTCACCTGTACCTGTTATCTTCACCTGCACCTGTTTCTTCACCTGTTCCTGTATCTTCACCTGTACCTGTTTCTTCACCTGTACCTGTTTCTTCACCTGTTCCTGTAACTTCACCTGTACCTGTATCTTCACCTGTACCTGTATCTTCACCTGTACCTGTTTCTTCACCTGTACCTGTATCTTCACCTGTATCTTCACCTGTACCTGTTTCTTCACCTGTACCTGTTTCTTCACCTGCACCTATAATGTTAATCAGGACAGGTCTATCATGTAATATGTATATGGATATATTTGGAGACTTCATCCCTGCTATCATGTTTACGAGGTGTGTCTCATATTTTAAAGGGGTCATGTCAGGTTTTCAAAGCTGGCATATTACTGTGAGTGGGGGGTTGGGGGGTGAATTGATTTTTTCGAAATTTTCCGCAGACATCAGCTAGTTTATTGTGCACTAAATACTCATCATGTGAGCAGTAGCGTAAAAAGGATTTACAGAGTAGAGGCCACAAAGGGTTTTTATCGGACCCCAGTGATTTTGATATGACCTTAGTATATCAGCTATCTTGTCATCAGAGATAAAGTGCTGTGTCATTACATACACCGTGTGCTTGGATCTATCCCTATAAGGTTCTATTTTTTCACAGTCTAAGACGTAGTGTTGGAGTGTGTGGCCATATGTCTGGCCACACACTTTACATTTAGTTTTGTTTACATCTGCCTGAGGGACTTACTGCCAGAAGTACTTATATCCTAACTCAGTCTAGCGGTTACAACATCTTGTAATCTAGTGATCTTGTTACTTGCTCCATATACATGTTTTACTTGATACATCTCATCATGGTAAACAATGGATTGGTTAGTGCATGTTTGCACTTGTCTCCTGGTTTCAAATTCATCAGCAAGTTCTTTTCTAATTACAGTCTTCAAGGTTCTGTTTGACAGTCCCAGATTGTACTCAGCATTGTCATTGTTGGACGCGAGTTTAGCTAAGGCATCAACCCTATCATGTTGACTAATGCGATGGTGTTGGTGATGTTATGGAATGATTTTGATATTGGTGGTGATAGTAGTGGTAATAGTGGTTAAAGTGACAGTATTTGTGGTGTTCGTAAAGGTGGGAGTAGCCTTAACATTAATGGTGGTAATAACGATTGATGATATTAATGAGGTAATGATTATGGCCGGGGTGATAATGGTAGATTTAATTGTGAAATATATTTGACAATCCACTTATATTTTACCCTCAGTGTTTGTTGTGGTGTTTTAGTGAATAAAGGAGAAATCGTCGTGACCATCAGTATTATTGTTACGTGGTAGGTTCGTCATAGGGGGAATAATCCCTCCCCCTCCCCCTCCCATTTCCCCCTTACCCCTCCTTTCCCCCTTCCCCCTCCCCCTCCCTTCCCCCTCCCCCTCCCTTCCCTCTCCCCCTCTGCTCTGCTGCCATGACAAAAAAACTGTAATTAATAAAGCGAAGATAATCCTATGGTTTAGGTGAGCCCTGGGGAGGGAATAGGATTGGTAGGTTGGGGAGGGAGTGAGGATTGGTGGATTGGGAATAGGGAGGAGGACGGATTGGTGGATTGGAACTGGGGGGGATTGGTGGATTGGGAACTGGGGGAGATTGGGAACTGGGGAGAGTGAGGAGGGATTGGTGGATTGGGAAGTTGGGGAGAGGAATTAGTGGCATGGGTTGGGGAGGGAAAGGAAGAAGGATGGGTGAGTTAGGAAGTGGGGAGGGGAAGGAAGAAGGGGTGAGGGGGAGAGGAGAAAGGGAGGGATGGGAGATAAAAAAGGAGGATAGAGAGGATAAAACAGTAGATGGGGAGGACAAAGAGAATGAAGAGGACAAAGGAGGAAGAGGGAAGAGGGGGGTGGTAGGGGTGGGTGAGAACTTACTGAAGGTGAGAATGGGTAAGGGGAGGAATAGGGAATTGGAGGAGAGGGGAAGGGAAGGTAGGGGAGTAGAAGAGGAGAAGGAGATGGGGGTGAAAAGGAGAGGGGTGGGAATAATGAAGGCAGAAGGGAGGGGAGGAAAGGAAAATGAAGGGGAGGGAAGAAGGATGGAAAATAAAAATAAGAGACAAGAGATGGAAGGGGAGAAGGGAAAGACGATGTAAAGAGACGGAAGAGGGAAAAAGGGAGGTGAGAAAAGTAGATGGGATGGGAGAGGACAATAGGAGTGCATAAAACGGGGGGAGAAGGAATGGGGAAGAGAGAGAGTGGGGGTGATTAGGGAATAGATCCATAACCTAAAGAAGCCATTTTTCTTTTACAGTTTTTTTTTCGCCATCTCCAATTTTTTTTAAGATGAGTGATGATTATTTCTGGACCTGACTGTGTGTTTTTATGTGAATGTTCCTTTGTTTTCGCTGATAAGTAAAGACCATCATCGTCACCTAAAGCAGCCTCGTGTTATAACTTTATTGTCGTCACCTCTGGAATACATTTTTAGGGGGAGGAGATGCGAGGAAAACAGGAATTATTTCAGACAATTGTTCGGTCGCCTTGACATAACAGTAGCAGTATTAGTATTAGTAGTGGCAACAGCAGTAGTAGAAGCACCAGCAGTTGTAGCGGTAGCAGCACCAGTAGCGCCAAAAGCAGTCGAAACAACAGCAATAGTATTGTAGTGGAAACTCTCCCCTACAACTGCTGATTGGTCACTTGTCGTCCGCTTACCAGCGGAGAGTTCCACAAATCAGCCATCGAGTTCGAACTGCGTTGTGATTGGTCAGCTGCCGCCTTCATCTTAGCCAATCAGCAGCATTTCTCATCTTTACATTTCGATTCTTGATTGTACTTGTATTGGGGATTGCTGGCCACTTCGCCTTTGGGCTATTTCGGCCGGAGCTGATGTCTTCTTTCTTCTTGAGGTTTCTTCTTCTAGTCTTGGTCTTCTTTCTTGCTACAACTAATCTGATGTTCTTGTTTCTTCTTTTCTTGTTATTCTTGTGTTCTTCTTGTTCTTGGTATTTTGGTTTTTTCTTTCTTCTTCTTGTTTTATTTGGGCTGAATTATGGTATGAGTGAGTGATATGATAGTGAGTTACTGACAGACCAGATGAAATGGCCGGTCAGGTGACTAGTTTCTGTGATTTCATTTTTTTTTCTTTGTAGCCCGTGTCTTTTTGTTTGAATATGTGTTGGTAGGTGTCAGTTTTACTTGGTATATGTGCGCGTTGTATGTAATGGAAAGGTTTGTGATATGTCTCTCATGTTGTATGTTTTAATTTTTGTTTTATTCATTTTTATTTTCTTTAGGGCATGGTTACATACATATTATAAAAAGAGTTCATGCGTGTGTCTTTCACAACATGCCGATAAGACGGGTCTCCTTGAGGAAGATTATTACAGCGTCACTTATGGTGACATCATCTTGCAATATATTGGGTACAGTCAGCACGAAGCCTCGCTCGGCAGCTAGCATCACCAGCTGCCGGCGCTCTGGTACGTACTGGCTGCACTCCGTCAGAATGTGTCGAATGGAAAGAATTTTGTTGCACGTGGCACAGATAGGTGGAAAGGAGTTGTCTAAATGAGCTTTAAGGTGGGTCAAATAGGTACAATTTAGCCTTAGTCTAGCGAGAACCACCTCTTCCCTCCTATTCTTTCGGTATGCTGAAAGCCAGTTTCTTATGTTAGTCTTCCAGTTGTTGCGAAGATCTAACCTCGTCCAATCAAGTTGCCACTTCCCTGTTGTATATGTCTTCCCCAAGGAGAGACACGACTGACGCTCCCAGGGTACATTGGTTGTCTCCCTGAGACCCACAGTCGCTTTTGCTAGTTTGTCTGTTGCCCCGAATGTTTATATAAACTGTCAATTTTATAAATATTTCTTCATTGCTGGTAGTGCCACCTTGAATCTGAGTGAAATAGAATCAGAAGTGACATCATACATTCATGCAATGTCAATGTCTCTTTATTGCAAACATCTCTGCAGTGAATATGGTTGTATGCCGCGGCAGAGACTCCACTCCCCGTCTCTGCTCCAGATACCGGCTCCAACGTTGTCGTCAGTTCTGGACCCGTCGGTGTACACGTGATATGGCCTATATCCACTTCCAGAAATTGATAGAAAGTTGCCAGGAGCTCAGGATGAAAGTCATTCCCTCCTCCGAGCCACGATGTTTCCACATGGAAGTTGGGGTTCTCTCATGGCGGACACCCGGTGGAACGTATCTATCAACGTCTTCGAAATGGATACCCTGGCACAAGGTCTGGAGAGGGACAACCGAGGCGGGGACCTACGCAGCTGCAGAAGCAGGAATTTAGCAACAACACCAACCTGGGTGGCTGCCCTCTCATGCACTAGCCTACCCGTACCTTAGCGTCAACATCCTCCTGATGTGAGTGGAGGACATGGCCTCCCTCTAGTCCTTTTCCACCGTATCTTTAAGCACCCAGAAATAGACAGAAGGCATCGGTTCTGTATTCTGGTTGCTTTGCGAGTGTGGTGTCGCATGCCAGGCCAAGCATCCATAGTCAAGTTTTGATCTGGGTCTTACCCACATAATAAAGATTTCCTATCGGCCATATAGTACCTGATAAAACTTTCAGGATGTTTGTGACTTTAATACATCTACTTTCAAGCTCGTTAATGTGGTTTTCCACGTTAATTTCCGAGTCAAAATGAACACCGAGAAATTTTACTGAAGTCTGATATTTAATAGGAGTATCATTTAATTTTGATACTGGATTATTAATGTTACGTTTCTTAGTGAAGACTACTCCTACTGTCTTCTCAACTGAAAATCTAAATCCCCATTGTAACTTCACTGTTCTGAGGCAGATAAAACACTCATCTTAGTCAGATCTAACGGTAAAACCATTAGACAACGCCTACACTACGTACAGCATATCTCATTCTCCAGAAACTACAGGATCTGTTTGATGATAAATTTTTCATGAACATCCCAAAAGACAATTGACGATAATGACACAGTGAATAATTATCATAGAATCTGTGATATTATTCTTTTAATATATATCACCATTATTTGTTATCTTAATTGGATAAAAATGAAATTCATTATCATAAACAAATAACATTAGCAATAATAGAACGTGACTTCAAGGCATCACAAGGTCATCATAAAATATTAACAATTCATAAATTGAAGCAGAAGAATATTATCATGAAATATTAATATAGATTCAGTTATGTTAAAATTATTCAAATGGTCGTTGTTAATGAGTAGTTTATTATTTTCATTCTCTTTAGTAAATGAAGTATTACGTATGTTTTTTTCAACAGGTAAGTGAGTGTGTAGTAACAGTCCTCATAGTGAGGTCTTCAGATGCCGGAATTGATATTCCGTAGTGATATATTTTTATGATATTTTTGTAATTAATTGTTTTACTATTATTATTATTATTATTATTATTATTATTATTATTATTATTATTATTATTATTATTATTATTATTATTATTATTATTATCTTATATCATACAAAGAGACTAGTCATAGATCTGTTATCGTTATCATCATCATCACCACCACCATATAATCTTCATCACCACCACTATATCATCAGTCTTCACCACCATATCATATCATTCACCACCACCATATCATCAGTCTTCACCATTATAATTATCATCACCACCATCTTCACCACTACCACCATGACAGTGAAGGCGTCTAAATCTCTCGTCTTGAGTTCCGTCTAAGACAAATCAGTATCAGACTTACTAGGGTTTTTACTCGGCCACTTTAACATCCATAAATGTTTCTGTTGAGTCCTCCTAACCTAACCCAACCTAACCTAACACAACATAACAACATATAACATAACATAACAACTACATATAACATAACCTAACATAACATACAAAATATAAAGTAACATAACATATAACATAACATATAACATAACATGGTTTTAGTGATGTATGAATATTGAGCACAGGGTAACTGGCAGTTCTTTGGACCCCCACCCCCCCCCGCCCTAGAATCTCCCTCCTTCCTTCCAATTTTGCGTTACATTGTCCTTGTCCTTTAGATAATTATTATATCCATGATGAGTAGTAGTGTTCCATGAATGTCGCAGAGCTGAAATAAAAATGTGAGTAGAAGATGTGTGTGTGTGTGTGTGTGTGTGTGTGTAATATTTATATATAATAATTAACGGTTTATTGAAAAAATTCTGCAGCCCGAAGGGTGAAAATATACAATGGACATAAATGACTTATTACATACATTGGTGGTTTAACAAAAGTCTTCATTAGAGAAAGGTAAAGGAACATACAGTGAACATACAGATTAATGTAGGTGTTGTGTGTGTGTGCACGCGCATGTGTTGATAGGTGTGCACGCGCGTGCGTGACGTGTATTATCTTGAAGATAAGGTCTCCCTTGCATAAGTAAATTTGTTGACGACACTAAAATAGAGCGTGTAATTAAATCTGACGAGGACTCCACAAAACTACAGATCTAAACAAATTTTTTGAATGGTCTGAAAAATGGCAGATGAAATTTAATGTAGGCAAATGTAAAGTACTTAGTCTAGGAGATGTAAACAGAGAAACCAGATATCAGATGAACAACGATTAAAAAGAAATCCGACTGTGAGAAAGATTTATGAGTAATGATAAGTAGGAATCTTAAACCCAGACATTAATGCGTATTTGCTCGAAATAAGGCTAACAAAGTACTTGGGTCCATACAAAGGAGTGTTAGTTACAAGACTAGAGAGTTATCCTAAAACTACATCTTGCGCTTGTGAGACCTCACTTGGATTACGCGGTTCAGTTCACCTTAGACAGGTTAAAGCATCTTAATCTGCACTCCCTCGAGAGACGTAAATTGAGAGGCGATATGATCGAGGTGTATAAATGGAAGTCACGGCCAAACAAAGGTAATATAACAAAGGTAATCGAACTATCCAACCAGTAGCGAACTCATAGCAATGGTTTAAATTAAAAAATAGATTTAGGCTCGAGATAGGTTAACACTGGTTTGGAAATAAGAGTAGTGGATGAGTGGAACAAGTTACCGAATTTGATCAATAACTTGAACACCATAAGGAGCTTCAAACAAAGGTTGGATGGATATATGAGCGATAGGGGTTTGGTGTAAACGGGCTGCACAGTATGGACCAATAGGCCCGCTGCAGCTTCCTTCATTCTTGTGTTCTTATGTTATCACCACAATCACTTAACGGGCAACACAACTAGCCCTCCTCTTCCTCCTATCTCCAGCTTAGTTGGGGGAGGAGGTTACTCTCCATCAGCTTAGGTAATATTTATTTTTTTGATATCTACCTCTGGCATTTGGTTACCAGCTTAATTTACATTTACTCGCTGGCACCACAACTTCTATACATAAACACAGAACGTGAGAAGCGTGGTGAATGGTGGACGTTACAGAGATGGACCCACTTATAGCTACGTGGGGTCAAACACTGGTAGGGACTTAGCAGTGATTGGCTCAGACATCCTACCTCTTGCACAACCAGCACGACCTAACCATTTGCTGCTGCTTTTCCTCACACTCTTTCTCACACACGCTCTCTCAATGTTACCATAGAATCCCAGTCTCAAACACTTATGCATTCACATACAGACTCCCCACACGTTCCAAGGGTCCTCCACACTCGTCCACTCTTCCTCACAATTCCTCCACACTCACACACAGTTCTACACACCCCCACACACTCCCACACAGTTACATAAGAATATAAGAATGGAGGAAACTGCAGCGGGCCTATTGGCCCATGCTGGAATAGTCCCATTTACACCCAACCCCTATCGCTCATATATCCATCCAACCTTAGTTTGAAGCTCCTTATGGTGTTCAAGTTATTGATCAAATTCGGTAACTTGTTCCACTCATCCACTACTCTTATTTCCAAACCAGTGTTAACCTATCTCGAGCCTAAATCTAAACTTGTTTAATTTAAAACCATTGCTATGAGTTCGCTACTGGTTGGATAGTTCGATTACCTTTGTTATATTACCTTTGTTTGGCCGTGACTTCCATTTATACACCTTGATCATATCGCCTCTTACTCTACGTCTCTCGAGGGAGTGCAAATTATGATGCTTTAACCTGTCTCTGTGTAGGTTCTTAATGCCTAGGATTAGTCTTCTCATTCTCATCTGAATTCTTTCAAGGGATTCTATATCCATTTGTAGTATGGTGACCAGAACTGAACTGCGTAATCCAAGTGAGGTCTCACAAGCTCAAGATATTGTTTTAGGATGACCTCGCTAGTCTTGTAACTAACACTCCTTTGTATGATCCCAAGTACTTTGGTAGCCTTGTTTCAAGCAAATACACATTGTTTACTAGGTTTAAGATTACTACTTGTCATTACTCCTAAATCTTTCTGACAGTCGGATTTGTTTACAGTATAACAATCTTGTTCATCTGATATCTGGTTTCCTGTTTAGACTGATTTTCATTTTTAGATCTTTCTGTAGTTTTGGGGTCACGTCAGATTTAATTACACGCCGTATTTTAGTTCCATCAGCAAATTTACTTATGTTGCTGTCTACGCCTATATCTATGTCGTTTATGTATATAATAAGAAATAATGGTCCAAGTACTGAGCCTTGGGGAACTTCACTAGTGACGTTACTCCAATAAGATTTAGTGCCGTTAATGCTTACTCGCTGTTTCCTGTCCTGTTCTACACCTTCCTACACACCTTCAGTACCGTCAAGGTAGATATATCACAGGCCAACATGAGAGGCATTACAGAGTCATTGTAGCCCTGCAGGAGTGAGAGGAGAGGCACTTCACCGATCTCATTGGGGGATGGAGGACTTGAGATGGGTTAGTGAGGGAGCGTCCTTTAGTGTCCGTTGTGGTCGGGGTGGTGGAAAGGTGGTGTTGGTCGGGGGTGTCCATTTGTGTGTGTGTAATATGTAATAATTAACGGTTTGTTGAAAGAGCATGACAGCCAAGGCTGAAAATAGACAATTACATAATTTGGGAATGAATCACTTGATTGACAAAAGTGTGTGTGTGTGTGTGTGTGTGTGCGCGCAGGCAGAGGCACGGGATGTTGCCCTGAGATTGGGGTTCCTCGACCATATATCCCTCCCCTCCCAGGTGGTGGTCTCAGCCGGGTCAGCCAGCGTGACCTCTTTTGTAGCCCTCGTCTTTTCTTGTGTCGGAAAGGAGGGAGAAAAGAGATTGTCCGGCTCTGGGTCATGACGCCGCTCTGTCTGTCTATCTGTCTATTTATGTTACGTCAGAGTCTTCTCACTTTAATTTCTCTCTCTTTTGTTGTGTCGAACTCACTCTCTCTCTCTCTCTCTCTCTCTCTCTCTCTCTCTCTCTCTCTCTCTCTCTCTCTCTCTCTCTCTCTCTCTCTATCCTACCAAAGTTTTTTCCGACTCTTCTTGTGAACACACAGGTCAGACAGTCGACCCAGGAGAGGCCGACGTGATGCATTTACCTTCTACCTCCTTCCCTTCCTTCTTCACTTTCTATCCTTATTTCTTCCCATCTTCTTCCTTCCTCCTTTCTTTATCTCCTTCTTTCCTTCATCTTTCCACCATCTTCCATTTCACTTCTCCTTTTCTTTCCTGCCTGTACCCTCCTCCTCTATTCTTATTCCTTCCCTTTCTCTCTTTCCATTTTGCTCTCTCCTCCTTCTCCTCCTTCTTACCTTCATTTCTCTCATTCTCTCTTTCTACCATCTTTGATTTACCTCCTCCTTCTCCCCTTTTATCCATGCTCTCCTTCTTTCTATCCTCCTTCCTTCCTCCTTTCCTCCCTCCTTTCTTCTTTCTTCACGATAATCCATTCAACCTCTTCGTCCTTCGTTCTCTATATCCTCTTCCTTTGTTTATTTCTTATCCACTCTTTTTCCTACATTATCTGTTTCCTTCTCTTCTTTGTTGATTATAGATCCTCCTCCTCCTCCCATTCTTCCTTTGGTCTTCATAATGCACCTTTATCTGTTCGTCTCTCGCTTATCCAATCCTCATTGGTTCTCTTTCCCTTCTCTCCTCCACTCTATACTCCTCCTCTTCCTTCTCCCCCCATCTTAGCACTTCTCTCCACATCCCCTGTCCACTATTCTCTTCCCCAGTCTACGCGTGTAATTACTGGTAAACTTAGTGACTCAACATGTAATTGTAAAATCAAATTACTCATTGCCAACCAAAGTAGCCAAATAGGTAACCTCATCCCAAATCCCAGGTTAGCTTAGTTGAACCTTCCCCCCCCCAACCACGACTATCATCACAACTTCAC
>NW_024716703.1:1739419-1749426 GCF_018991925.1 Homarus americanus | reverse complement strand
TCTCTAAAATCCTCACAACTTGTTCCGGATCAATGGATTATAATACGATATGTTCTCTCAATGTCAAGGAGACGTAGGCCTAAGTCAAGGGAACTAATGGTGATTCACACACACACACACACACACACACGGTGGGCAGTAAAAAAGCTGCACAATTACTACCTAAAAAACATCATCATCATCATCATCACGCGAGTATCAAATCAGTAGTGTCGTTTTATGTAAGGTGTTTGAGGAAGTCGAACTGCTAAAAAGTCACCTCCCAAAAAATAACAATAAGATGCGCTAAAAACTTTGTCTGTTTGTCTCACAAATACATTCAATGTTTGTAGGTGGAAAATTTCATTGACTCGCCCCTCAGGAAATTGTATTTGTTTCCCTGCGAATTGACAACACGTTATTTTTAAAAATAAACTTGTGAGGGGCAGAGGAACAATGGTGTTCAGGATACGTACAACTCACAGATTTTCAAAAATGGAAATATGTTTTAGGAGATAATCTTATTCGTATTTCCATAATTTGTTTTACAAAACTCGATGAAATTGTGAAGAAGCGCAAAGGGTGTGAGAGAGTAAAGGCCCCTGTTGTCTTGCTGGAATTCTAGATGATATAACAAGTTTGAGCTCCGACGGATATAATGAAATCATAGAGAAAAAATAAGAATTTCCTCGCGAGGCACTCATCAACTCCACCACACACACACACACACACACACACACACACACACACACAGACCAACACACACACACACACGCACACACGCAACACACACACACACACATACAGCATACACACACACAAACACACACACACACAGACATAGTGACACACACACACACACACAGACTGCACACCATACCACAAACAGCACAGTACACCACAACACCCACACCCACACACTACATCCCTGACCTCGTAGGGTCAAGACCCATTCAGGCGCTGCTCCTGCTGAGCAAATCTCCATCGGCCAACTGCCCATTCCCCAGTCCTCTCCGACCCATCCTCACCACCATATACAACATAATCAAAAGTGACACCCTGTTTCGGAAGAAGGGACCAGTGCTGAACAGTGATGAGCAGTGCTTAAGCCAGTGAATTCAGCACAAGACAGCACCAGTGAGAGCCGTGACCCATCATTGAGAGGCAGCACCCCCTGGGAACTCGATCACACTTGACAAGGAGATGCTAACCAGTCCACCCTGGGAACAACAGTGAATGGTCACACCTGACTTCGAGATAACACAACACCACCCAGCAGGGTGGGGTACAGGACACCATCCCACACCATCCGGTGTCCCATGACCACGTAGGTCCTTCATCAACAACGAGGACGAGTCTACTGCACCACGTGAACACACACACCTCCCGGTGTCCCCACGACCACATGTGGTCCTTCATATCAACATTCGAGGACGAGTTGCACCACGTGAACACCACAATTCCCGGTGTCCCCATGACCACATATGTGGTCCCTTCATATCAACACCCGAGGACGAGTTACCGCACCACGTGAACCCACACCTCCCGGTGCCTCCCCATGACCACATGTGGCTCCTCTCATATCAACACCTGAGACGAGTTACTGCACCACGTGAACATCACACCTCCCGGTGTCCCCATGACCACATGTGGTCCTTCATATCAACACCTGAGGACGAGCATTGCAACCACGTGAACACCACACCCCCGGTGTCCCCATGACCACATGTGGTCCTCATATTAACACCGAGGACGAGTTACTGCACCACGTGAACACCACACCCCGGCGTCCCCATGACCACATGTATTCCCATATCAACACCCGAGGATGAGTTAATAACCACGTGAACACCACACCTCCCGAAGTCTTACGACACATGCTGGTCCTTCATATCAACACCCGAGGATGAGTTACTGCACCACGTGAACACCACACCTCCCAGGTCCCCATGACCACATGTGGTCCTTCATATCAACAACGAGGACGACGTTACTGCACCACGTGAACACAACACCTCCCCAGTGTCCCCATGACCACATGTGGTCCTCTCATAACAACACCCATGATTACATGCACCACGAACATCACACCTCCCCTGGTGTCCCCATGACCACATGTGGTCCTTCACATCAACAACACTGAGACGAGTTACTGCACCACGAACACCACACACACCCGGTGTCCGCATGACCACGAGGTCCTTCATATAGCTGTGCTCTTAACCTCACTAGGGAAAGGTCACGGCAGGGTTAGTCCTCCGAGGATAATTATCAGATATGGCCAGATATGGGCTCTGCGAGTTTGTTGGCTGCCTGGAATGGGCCATGGAAGAATTGGAGAGGGACAAGGAAGAAACAGAGAGGCCACAAGCTGGAGAACCCGTTAAAAGAAAAGACAGATTGAAGGGGAAAGTGACAGGAAAGCCAGTGTCTGACGAAAATTCAAGCGAGTGGAAGGTTGTAAGGAGAGGGAAGACCAAACTGGTGATGAAGAAACACACCAAGGATACGTCAACAACGACATCAGTAGCTAAGTGTACCAACTCGTTCAGTCCCTTGATAGACGAATTGGACGTTAGTACAGTCAGGGACAGGGCTGACAAGGAAGGTATAAAAACTTTAATTGTTGGTGACTCACAGGTTAGGTACATGGACAGGGCCTTTTGTGGTAAAAACATAAATAGGATGAGGGTGTGTTTGCCAGGAGCTGGGGTGGGGGATATAATTGACAGGATGGACAATATCTTGTCTGGTAATGGGAACAAACCCATCTGCCTCAGTGCAGGAGGCAATGATATTGGCCGTTGTCGGAGCGAGGAGCTTCTTAATAAGTTCAAGGCAGCTATAGATCATATTAGGACTAAGGGAGGGATCCTTATCATATGCGGTGTCCTGCCTAGAAGGAGAGTTGGCAGTGAATGGTTGTCAAGGGCAGTTGGTGTCAACGACCGTCTTGACAGATATTGCAAGTCAATATCAGTCCCAGTCATTGACAACTGGGACAACTTCTATGGCAGAAGGGACCTTTATGCTAGGGATGGGGTGCACCTGTCTAGGGATGGAGTAGCAACCCTGGCTGGGGCTCTAGAGGAGGCAGTTCAAAAGATATCGAAGTCTTTAAACTGCTAGGAGAACATATGAGCACGAGATAGTAGTGACTAGTAATGATGTTAGTAAGCAAATAGACAAATTAAAGCCTAATAAGTCACCTGGTCCCGATGAGATATTTGCCAGAGTATTAAAGGAATGTAAGGAAGAGCTTAGTATGCCCTTAGCAAAGTTGTTTAACATGTCCTTAAAAACAGGTGTAGTACCAGAATCCTGGAGAATAGCGAATGTAATACCGATTTTCAAGAAGGGGGATAGATCACTATCCTCTAAATACCGCCCAATCAGTCTAACATCAATAGTAGGCAATTTTCTGGAAGGAATCATTTCAAACTCTATTCGAAATCACCTGGAGAAGCACCGATTGATCAATGATTCCCAGCATGGCTTCACAAGCGGACGTTCATGTCTAACTAATCTATTGACATTCTTTCAATCAGTTTTCGAATCGGTGGACGAGGGGCACAATTATGATGTGGTATATCTCGACTTTAGCAAAGCCTTCGACAGAGTCCCCCACGAAAGACTAATTAGAAAGGTAGAAGCACATGGCATCAAAGGTAATATCCTTAAATGGATTAGGGTGTGGTTACAGGACAGGAAACAGCGAGTGAGCATTAATGGCACTAAGTCCCATTGGAGCAACGTCACAAGTGGAGTTCCCCAAGGCTCAGTACTTGGACCATTATTATTTATTATATACATAAACGACATAGATATCGGCATAGACAGCAACATAAGCAAATTTGCTGATGACACTAAAATAGGACGTGTTATTAAATCTGACGAGGACTCCGCAAAACTACAGGAAGATCTAAACAAATTTTTCGAATGGTCTGAAAAATGGCAGATGAAATTCAACGTGGACAAATGTAATGTACTCAGTATAGGAGATGTAAACAGGGAAACCAGATACCAGATGAACAACGATGCCATAGAGAAATCCAACTGCGAGAGAGATTTAGGAGTAATGATAAGTAGGAACCTTAAGCCAAGTAAACAATGTGTTTTTGCTCGTAACAAGGCTAATAAAGTACTTGGGTTCATACAAAGGAGTGTTAGTTACAAGACTAGCGAGGTCATCCTAAAACTGTATCTTGCTCTTGTGAGACCACACCTGGATTATGCAGTTCAGTTCTGGTCACCGTATTACAGAATGGATATAGAATCCTTGGAAAGAATTCAGAGGAGAATGACAAGACTAATCCCGGGCATTAGGAACCTTGAGTATAGAGACAGGTTAAAGCATCTTAATTTGCACTCCCTTGAGAGACGTAGAGCGAGGGGCGACCTGATAGAGGTGTACAAGTGGAAGGCAGGGCTAAACAAAGGGGACATTACAAAGGTACTCAAACTATCCAACCAGGAGCGAACTCGTAACAATGGTTTTAAATTAGACAAATTTAGATTTAGGCGTGAAATAGGTAAACACTGGTTTGGAAACAGAGTAGTGGATGAATGGAACAAGTTACCAAATATCATCATTAACTCGATACGCTGAATAGCTTCAAACATAGGTTGGATGCTTATATGAGCAATTGGGGTTGGGTGTAAACGGGACTGCCCAGTATGGGCCAATAGGCCCGCTGCAGTTTCCTCCATTCTTATGTTCTTATATCAACACCCGAGGACGAGTTACTGAACCACGTGAACACCACACCACCCCGGTGTCCGCATGACCACGTGAAGTCCTTCATATCAACACCCCTGGACGAGTTACTACACCACGTCAACACCACACCACCTTAATAAACGTAAAATAATCTGATGCTTTACGTAATATGTTATTAATGCATAATTTTAACTAAATGAACATCATCAGTAAAACATATGTTGGTGTTATTACTGCACAGGTTAGTTCATGATTACGTTTCTTACACCTGGTCATTGCCATCAGCGAGACCCACACTCAGGGGAAACACATTTTTGATAAGTAGAGGTAAGTAAGAAGCTTATGTAGGACAGTCTAGGTGTTGTGTAGTTTAAAAATAAATTCTGTAGATCATCTGTTCAATTTTCATTCCAAATCTCTCTCTCTCTCTCTCTCTCTCTCTCTCTCTCTCTCTCTCTCATCCTTAAAGTACAACTGGTGAAGAGAAGTACAAGCTTAAAATGCACTACTCACGACATTACTCGCCTCCCAAGAACCCATAAAACACCATCACTTCTCTTCAACTTCTCTTCAAAACACATAACCTCACATACAAGCGTCAGACATACCTAGGTGAATGATGACGCCACGCTAGGTATTAATAACATCCTGGTATCAAAAGACAACAATAAATAATGACTAAGTTTCAAAATGACGCCCCACATCCTGAGGAAGACGTCACTTAGGCTTACTCCAGTATATTCCAGAGAACCATAACAAAATTCACATTACACACAGCTACACAAATACTTATTCATCACAGCTATATAATGAATAATTGGCGTTAATGCTCCAGTTACAGTCTTATACACTAAAACTTATTCATCACAGCTATATAATGAATACGCAGCGTTACTTGACAAACAGTTATGAGAGCGTCAAGTTAGAGAGACATTATGATGCCCACAACAGAGACTTGATACGACTGAGGATGGGGACTAGCTGAAGAAGGGAGCGTGGCGTTTACAGTCCACCAACAGGCGACGGCAACACAATTTCAGGATCAGTTGGGGATAATTATTTTTTATCTGGGGAGATTTATTATTCAGCTGGGGAAAATTATTATTCAACTGGGGAGAATTATTGTTTAACTAGGGAGAATTATTATTCAATTGGGGAGAATTATTGTTCAACTGGGGAGAATTATCGTGGTTTGTTCACTGCTTAATGAATGTGCAAAACCTTGCGTGGATACAAATAACACGACTGAGCTAAGATTACATAAGAGACTGAGCAAGATTACATAATAGACTGAACTAAGATTACATAAGACATTGAACTAAGATTACATAAGAGACTGAACTAAGATTACCTAAGATATTGAACTAAGATTACATAAGACATTGAACTAAGATTACATAAGAGACTGAACTAAGATTACATAAGATATTGAACTAAGATTACATAAGACATTGAACTAAGATTACATAAGATATTGAACTAAGATTACATAAGATATTGAACTAAGATTACATAAGATATTGAACTAAGATTACATAAGACATTGAACTAAGATTACCTAAGATATTGAACTAAGATTACATAAGAGACTGAACTAAGATTACCTAAGATATTGAACTAAAATTACATAAGACATTGAACTAAGATTACCTAAGAGACTGAGCTAAGCAGGGCCGGATTCGGGAGTGGGCAAAGTGGGCAGCTGCCCAGGGGCCTCCACATGTGCGGTAGTAGCTATATCAGGGCTGGTCGACTTGAAACCACATGAATGACTCCAGTCATGTCTCACTTTTGTGTGTGTGTGTGTGTGTGTTGGGAATTTGTTCACTATCA
Source organism: Homarus americanus (assembly GCF_018991925.1). Classification (NCBI taxonomy): domain Eukaryota; kingdom Metazoa; phylum Arthropoda; class Malacostraca; order Decapoda; family Nephropidae; genus Homarus; species Homarus americanus. The sequence goes on along the minus strand of NW_024716703.1, from coordinate 1,742,894 downwards.
ATAAATATACAGTTCATTAAAAATTTCTCAATATTGTTAATTTCCTCAATATAACTGCATATGGCTTCAAAATTCTCCAAAGAAGTGTTCAAATTTCAAAAATTTCCCGGGGGGCTTACAGAGCTCCCCGGAACTCTAAGATGTTTAGGCTCACTTCACTCGCCACCCCACCCTCTTGGGTAGTTATAATGAGGGGGCCTCCACAAAGAGGCTGCCCATGGGCCTCCACAGGTCTAAATCCGGCACTGGAGCTAAGAATACATAAGACAGTGAACTAAGATTACATAAGAGGCTGAACTAAGATTACATAAGAGGCTGAACTAAGATTACATAAGAGACTGAACTAAGATTACATAAGAGACTGAACTAAGATTACATAAGAGACTGAACTAAGATTACATAAGAGGCTGAACTAAGATTACATAAGAGACTGAACTAAGATTACATAAGAGACTGAACTGAGATTACATAAGAGACTGAACTGAGATTACATAAGAGACTGAACTGAGATTACATAAGAGACTGAACTAAGATTACATAAGAGACTGAACTAAGATTACATAAGAGACTGAACTAAGATTTCATAAGAGGCTGAACTAAGATTACATAAGAGACTGAACTAAGATTACATAAGAGACTGAACTAAGATTACATAAGAGACTGAACTAAGATTACATAAGAGGAACTGATATATTTTTAGAATAAACTAAGGTTACATTTATAAAATTCTCAGTTCAAAGACAAAGTCAAATTTTCAGTTCCCGGAAGTAAAGGATCGTCGTGGACTGTTTGTGTGTGACGGAGTGACATCGTGACTCCTGAAGGTGGCGTCCTCTTGCCGTCAGGAGCCTGTCTCCATACACTCCAGAAATAAGATTAGTCTCTTCGGGAAGTTGGGAGGGAGTGGGTGCTGATGTCCTAGTGAAAGCCGTTGTAACTCCTCCTCCTCCTCCTCCTCCTCCCTTTCTCGTGTATATTTTTAACTCCCAACAACTCGATAGAAATTCTCTCAAAAAAAGGTAGAGAAAGTGAAATCATTTTGAGGGTTAGCCAGAATAGTAGAGTCGCCTCTTTATTGTGCTGCCTGTATAGATTCCCACACAAAGGATCCAATACCCCTTAGGCGTTTCATTACTGGGAATTTCTATTTTTTTTCCAAAACATTAAATCGTGTATAGGGGTGCAGGACACTCCGTTCTGACTGTTGACGGCGGTGGCGTACGTGTGTGTGTGTGTGTGTGTGTGTGTGTGTATAAATATGTGAGGAAAAAGTCCAGATTAACACAGCCTTGGGCTATACAACATACAGTACGTGAATAGCGACGGGGGCGCCAAATCTGAGTTGAATTCGAAAAGGGAAAATACACAGTTGAAAGAGCACGTTTGTATTTAGGAAGAGGGAGAAGTAGGTTCAGATTTTTTTTAAGGGTTGGCACAACATAGACCTACGTGGGGAGAGAGTGAAAAGCCGCATTATAATGGGCTGGGCGTGGGGGAGGTGAGGGCCTGTGTGTTGGGTGTTTAGTGAGTGTGGCGGTCAAGTACGTGTTGGTGTGTAGCTGACAGGTGTGTTGGTGCGAGGTGAACAGGTGTGGTGGTGCGTGGTGGACAGGTGGGGTGGTGTGTGGTGGACAGGTGGTGGTGGTGGTGCGTGGTGGACAGCCGTGGTGGTGGTGTGTGGTGGACGGGTGTGGTGGTGTGTGGTGGAAAGGTGTGGTGGTGTGTGGTGGACAGGTGTGTAGCTATTTGGATAAAGGTAACACACAGGAACAGAGATTTGTCACATCACACACCCGCACACTTATGCTATAGGTACCGTATGTACAGTATATGTTAGGCTCAAAGATCGAATTCGCTCACTGATCGAAAAAACATCAACATCGCGTTGTGAACGTTTTTCCCAACAGCCACAACGCCTTTTGGACGGTCTCGAAAATCCTCTAACCTAACCTAACCTAAGCTAACCTATTCTAACTTAACCTAATCTAACCAAACTTAATCTAACCAAAAATAATCTAACCAAAAATAATCTAACCAAACCTTATCTAATCTAACCAAACCTGATCTAACCCAACTAAGGTTAAGGTGAGAAAAGGATGGAAGGCATTGATGGGGCTCAAGGCACAGGCAGATATGAAGGACAGTGAAGTCAGGACAGATAGTCGTGGCTAAAGGTTGGCTAACTAAGCTAACCTGGGATTTGGGATGAGGTTACCCATTTGGCTACTTTGGTTGGCAATGAGTAATTTGACTTTACAAATTACATGTTCGGAGTCACTAAAGTTCACCAGTAAATTACACGCGTGTTAGACTGGGAAGAGAATAAAGTGGGACAAGGGATGTGTAGAGAAGTGCTAAGATGGGGAGAAGGAAGAGCAGGAGGAGTAGGAGAGTGAGGGAGAGAAGGGAGAGAGAACCAATGAAGATCGGATAAGCGAGAGACGAACAGATAAAGCGTACACCATGAAGACCAAAGGAAGAAATGGGAGGAGGAGGAGGATCATATAATCAAATAAAGAAGAGGAGGAAACAGGATAATGTAGGAAAAAAGAGGATAAGAAATAAACAAAGGAAGAGGATATAGAGAACGAAGGACGAAAGAGGTTGAAACTGGATCATCGTAAAGAAAGAAGAAAGGAGGGAGGAAAGGAGGAAGAGAAGGAGGATAGAAAGAAGGAGGGAGCATGGATAAAAGGAGAGAAGGAGGAGGTAACCAAAGATGGTAGAAAGAGAGAATGAGAGAAAATGAAGGTAAGAAGGAGGGAGAGAAGGAGGAGAGAGCAAAAATGGAAAGAGAGAAAGAGGAAGGAACAAGAATAGAGGAGGAGGGATACAGGCAGGAAAGAAAAGGAGAAGTGAACAAAGATGGAGGGAAAGATGAAGGAAAGAAGGAGATAAAGAAAGGAGGGAAGGAAGAAGGATGGGAAGAAACAAGGGATAGAAAGTGAAGAAGGAAGGAAGGAGGGTAGAAGGTAAATGCATCACGTCGGCCTCTCCCTGGGTCGACCGTCTGACTCGTGTGTTCACAAGAAGAGTCGGAAAAACTTACAATATGAGAGAGAGAGAGAGAGAGAGAGAGAGAGAGAGAGAGAGAGAGAGAGAGAGAGAGAGAGAGAGAGAGAGAGAGAGAGAGAGAGAGAGAGAGAGTTCGACACAACAAAAGAAAGAGAAATTAAAAGAGAAGACTTCGACGTAACATAAATAGACAGACAGACAGACAGAGCGGCGTCATGACCCAGACCCGGACAATCTCTTCTCTCCCTCCTTCTCGACACAAGAAAAGACGAGGTCACAAAAAGAGGTCACGCTGGCTGACCTCGGGCTGAGACCATCACCTGGGAGGGGAGGGGATATATGGCTCGGAGGAACCCCTAAATCTCAGGGGCAACATCCTGTGCCTCTTCGCTCGCGCGCACACACACACACACACACACACACACAATACCAGCAACAGTAACCGAACGAAGTAATACTG
>NW_024716703.1:1682479-1739319 GCF_018991925.1 Homarus americanus | reverse complement strand
AACAGGACAGACAGTCGGTTAAAGGTTGGCTAACTAAGCTAAGACAGACAGAGGAAACAGATTCCAGACCCGACAATCCTCCTTTCCCCACATCCTGCAATCAGCCTTTCACTGCCTGTGATATCTTATTCCTGATGTCCTGGGTCCACCATCCCACGCTCACGTCCTGCGCTCAAATTTCAACCACCTGTCTCTTGCCCACACATCCGCCATCCCACACGCACACACAACTGATTGCAACGCAACCGGTAGCTGGCATCCAGGCGTGGGTCTGAAGACGTTACAGGGTGTTTCATACATCACTAAAAACTATGTTATGTTATATGTTATGTTATATGTTATGTTATTTTATATTTTGTATGTTATGTTGTGTTACATGCTGTTCACACACAATAATAATAATAATAATAATAATAATAAACACACACACACACACACACACACACACACACATTTCATTCCACTTGATGGGCTTTGCAGTGAAGACTACTCCTACTGTCTTCTCAACTGAAAACCTAAATCCCCATTGTATTGCCCACTGTTCAGCGGCTTTGAGGCCGGCTTGCACCTCCATCCTTAGTGCGAGATCTCCTACATGTACGTATGTATGTGAGCCTAACAAAGATAAAATAGCCAAAAACGAAGAGAAATTAGACAACTGGCCACCTACACGACGCTACAGCATCACCAGTAGCAGCAGGGCTCACTCGTGCCTCATTCTCATGCACTTACAAGACAACTACAGGATCTGGTGCTGATGATAAATTTTTTGTTCACATGGACACAAACATCCCAAAAGACAATTGACGATAAAACTGTGACAGTGTACCCATAGACGTTATACTGTATTGCTATGAATATGAAATGTGTTTACCTTCCCGTCACACCAATATGGAGCAACACGCCTCACACCACACACTTAAACCTCACACCACACCCACTATCAAGCACTTATTATTATTGTTACTCTTAAAAAATTGGATAAAAACCATGAAATTCCTTAATATAACAAAACATTAACCCACATTAGCAAAATTAAATAACCGCGAACGTGACTTCAAGGCGTGACGTCACAAGGTCATCATAAACAATAACAAGAGAGACGAGACCTTGTATATATATTAAAAATTATTTTTTCTTAATAAATTGAAGCAGAGGAAACTAATATATTTAAAGCTAGAAATTTATACACAATATAGATAGTCAGTAATACAGATAGTGAATTAATTGCTCTTAGTTAAAATTATTCAAATGGTCGTTGTTAATGAAGGTAGCATACTTAATTCTTTAGTAAATGAAGTATTACGTATGATTTTTTTTTTCAACAGGTGAGTGAGTGTGTAGTAACAGTCTCCCTAGTGAGGTCTTCAGATGCCTGGGAATTTGTGACGTAATTCCTGTGTGACATATTTTTCAGTTTGATATTTTTGTAATTGTTGTTTTACTTTATTATTATTATTATTATTATTATTATTATTATTATTATTATTATTATATGATACATATTATTATTATTATTATTATTATTATTATTATTATTATTATTATTACATCATACAAAAGAGAACTAGTCATAGATCTGCTGTTACTATCATCATCATCACCACCACCATATCATCAATCTTCATCACCATCTTCACCACCACTATATCATCAGTCTTCACCACCATATCATCATCATCACCACCACCATATCATCAATCTTCATCACCACCACTATATCATCAGTCTTCACCACCATATCATCATCATCACCACCACCATATCATCAGTCTTCACCATTATCATCACCACCATCTTCACCACTACCACCATGACAGTAGAAGGAAGGCGTTCCCACAGTCTCTCAAGGTCTTGAGAGTTCCAGTCACATAAGACAAATCAGTATCAGACTTACTAGGTTTTACCGGCCTTCACACACTTTACCTTCCAACTATCCCTTAAATGTTTTGCTGAGTTAACCCAACCTAACCCAAACCCAACCTAACCTAAATCCCAACACAACATAACAACATATAACATAAATATAATAACCCATATATAACATAACCCAACATAATATACAAAAATATAAAGTAACATAACATATAACATAAAATATATAACATAACATGGTTTTAGTGATATGAATATTGACACAGGGTAATCTGGCAGTTCTTTTGACCCCCCCCTGCGCACCCTCCCGCCCTAGAATCTCCTCCTTCCTTCCAATTTTGCGTTACATTGTCCTTGTCCTTTAGATAATTCATTATATCCATGATGAGTAGTATGTAAGTCTCCATGAATGTCGCAGAGCTAAATAAAATGCAGCATGTGTGTGTGTGTGTGTAATAATAATAATAATAATAATGTTTAATAATTAACGGTTTATTGAAAATTCTCTGCAGCCCGAAGGCAGAAAATATACAATGGACATAAATGACTTATTACATACATTGGTGGTTTAACAAAAAGTCTTCATTAGAGAAAGGTAAAGTGAAACATACAGTGAAACATACAGATTAATGTAGGTGTTATCAGCAAACTCGTAGTTGTGTGTGTGTGCACGCGCATGCTGATAGGTGTGCACGCGCGTGTGACGTGAATATCTTGAAGATAAGGTCTCCCTACAAGTAAATTTGTTTACTACACTCAAAATAGAGCGTGTAATTAAATCTGACGAGGACTCCATTAAAAACCCATAGATCTAAACAAATTTTTTTGGAATGGTCTGAAAAATGGCAGATGTAAATTTAATGTAGGCAAATGTAAAGTACTTATTCAGGGATAAAGAAACTAAAAAAGATATCAGATGAACAACGATTAAAAGAGAAATCCGACTGTGAGAAAGATTTATGAGTAATGATAAGTAGGAATCTTAAACCTAGACATTAATGCAAGTATTTACCGGAAATATACAACAAAGTACTTGGGTCCATACAGCGAGCAAGTTAGTTATAAGACTAGAGAGTTATCCTAAAACTACATCTTGCGCTTCAGAGACTCACTTGGATGATGCGGTTCAGTTCTGGTCACTCGTATAACAGAATGGATCTTAGGAATCCTTGAAAGCGTTCAGAGGAGGATGACAAGACTAATCCCGGGCATTAGGAACCTTTGAGTACAGAGACAGGTTAAAGCATCTTTAATTTGCACTCGAGAGACGTAGAGGAGAGGCGATACATGATCGAGGTGTATAAATGGAAGCCAGCTAAAACAAAGGTGATATAACAAAGGTACTCAAACCATCCAACCAGGAGGAACCTGTAGCAATGGTTTTAAATTAAAAAATAGATTTAGGCTCGAGATAGGTTAACACTGGTTTGGAATAAGAGTAGTGGGATGAGTGAACAAGCTACCTAACTTGATCATCAACTTGAACAATCATAAGGAGCTTCTCAAACAAAGGTTGGATGGATATATAGGAGCTGATAGGGTTTTTGGTAAACGGCTGCAATAGTATGGACCAATAGGCCCACAGCTTCCTCCATTCTTGTGTTCTTATGTTACCACAATCACTTAACGGGCAATAACACAACTAGCCCTCCTCTTCCTCCTATCTCCAGCTTAGTTGGGGGAGGAGGTTACTTCCACGCTTAGGTAATATTTATTTTTTTGATATTCACCTCTGGCATTTGGTTACCAGCTTAATTTCATATTTACTCGCTGGCACCACAACTTATACATAAATAACACAGAACGAGAAGCGTGGTGAATGGTGGATGTTATAGAGATGGACCCACCGAGAAGTGCTGTGGGGTCAAACACTGGTAGGACTTAGCAGGATTAATGATATCCTACCTTCAGCAAACCAGCACAGACCTAACCATTTGCTGCTGCTTTTCACTCACACTCTTTCCTCACACACGCCTCTCAATGTTACCATAGAATCCCAGTCTCAAACACTTATGCATTCACACAGACTCCCCACACGTCTCTTGGGCGGGGTCTCCACACTCGTCCACACTCTTTCCCACCTTCCCACACTCACACACAGTTCTACACACCCCCACACTCCCCACACAGTCATATAAGAATATAAGAATGGAGAGGAAACTGCAGTGGCCTATTACCCATGCGCTGGGCAGTCCCATTTACACCTGCCAACCCCTATCGCTCATCTATCCAACCTTAGCTTGGAAGCCTTATGGTGTTCAGTTATTGATCAAATTGCAACTTGTTCCACTCATCCACTACTCTTATTTCCAAACCAGTGTTAACCTATCTCGAGCCTAAGTTCCAAACTTGTTTAATTTTAAACTATTAATAAGGTGAGTTCGCTACTGCTGGATAGTTCGATTACCTTGTTATATTACCTTTTGTTTGGCCGTGACTTCCATTTATACACCTGATCATATCGCCTCTACTCTACGTCTCTCGAGGGAGTGCAAATTATGCGACGTTTTTTAACCTGTCTCTGTACTTAAGGTTCTAATGCCTAGGATTTCATTCTCATCTGGAATTCTTTCAAGGATTCTATATCCATTTGTAGTATGGTGATCAGAACTGAACTGCGTAATCCAAGTGAGGTCTCACAAGCTCAAGATATTGTTTAGGATGGTCTCTAGTCTTGTAACTAACACTCCTTGTATGATCCCAAGTACTTTGGTAGCCTTGTTTCAAGCAAATACACATTGTTTACTAGGGTTTAAGATTGGCCACTTGTCATTACTCCTAAATCTTTCTTGACAGTCGATTCGGCCAAGGAAAGTATAAAGCAACTTGTTCATCTGATATCTGGTTTCTCTGTTTACATCTCCCAGACTAAGTATCACTCTTTATCGTCCACACAATTTTCATCCACATGACTATTCGATTTTTAAGATCTTTCTGTAGTTTTGGGGGAGTCCACGTCAGATTTAATTACACGCCGTATTTTTAGTTCCATCAGCAAATTCTACTTATGTTGCTGTCTACGTACTATATCTATGTCGTTTGCGTATATAATAAGAAATAATGGTCCAAGTACTGAGCCTTGGGGAACTTCTACGAGATGTTACTTCCAATAAGATTTAGTGCCGTTAATGCTACTGCTGTTTCCTGGGCTGTCCTGTTTCTACACCTCCTTCCTACACACCTCAGTACCGTCAAGGTAGCATATCACAGGCCAACATGAGAGGCATTACAGAGTTGTAGCCCTGGCAGGAGTGAGAGGAGGAGGGCAATTTCCCCAATTTTGATCTCATTGGGGGATGGAGGACTTGGGTGGTTAGGAGCGTCCTTTAGTGTCCGTTGTGGTCGGGTGTGGTGTTGGTCGGGTTGTCCATTTGTGTGTGTGTAATAATAATAATAATTAACGGTTTGTTGAAAGAGCATGACAGCCAAAAGGCTGAAAATAGACAGTTATATTAATTTGGGAATGAATCACTTGATTGACAAAAAGTGTGTGGGCAGGCAAAGGAGCGAAGAGGCACAGGATGTTGCCCCTTGAGATTTAGGGTTCCCTCTGAGCCATATATCCCTCCTCCCAGGAAAAGGAGCCCAGCCTGAGGTCAGCCAGCGTGACCTCTTTGTGACCTCGTCTTTTTCTTGTGTCGAGAAGGAGGAGAGAAGAGATTGTCCGGGTCTGGGCTCGCGACGCTGCCTGCTCTGAATGGCCTCATCTATTTATGTTACGTCGAAGTCTTCTTTTAATTTCTTTCTTTTGTTGTGTCGAACTCTCTCTCTCTCTCTCATATTGTAAGTTTTTCCGACTCTTCTTGTGAACACACGAGTCAGACGGTCGACCCAGGGAGAGGCCGACGTGATGCATTTACCTTCTACCCTCCTTCCTTCCTTCTTCACTTTCTATCCCTTGTTTCTTCCCATCCTTCTTCCTTCCCTCCTTTCTTTATCTCCTTCTTTCCTTCATCTTTCCCTCCATCTTTGTTCACTTCTCCTTTTCTTTCCTGCCTGTATCCCTCCTCCTCTATTCTTGTTCCTTCCTCTTTCTCTCTTTCCATTTTTGCTCTCTCCTCCTTCTCTCCCTCCTTCTTACCTTCATTTTCTCTCATTCTCTCTTTCTACCATCTTTGGTTACCTCCTCCTTCTCTCCTTTTATCCATGCTCCCTCCTTCTTTCTATCCTCCTTCTCTTCCTCCTTTCCTCCCTCCTTTCTTCTTTCTTTACGATGATCCAGTTTCAACCTCTTTCGTCCTTCGTTCTCTATATCCTCTTCCTTTGTTTATTTCTTATCCTCTTTTTTCCTACATTATCCTGTTTCCTCCTCTTCTTTATTTGATTATATGATCCTCCTCCTCCTCCCATTTCTTCCTTTGGTCTTCATGGTGTACGCTTTATCTGTTCGTCTCTCGCTTATCCGATCTTCATTGGTTCTCTCTCCCTTCTCTCCCTCACTCTCCTACTCCTCCTGCTCTTCCTTCTCCCCATCTTAGCACTTCTCTACACATCCCTTGTCCCACTTTATTCTCTTCCCAGTCTAACACGCGTGTAATTTACTGGTGAACTTTAGTGACTCCGAACATGTAATTTGTAAAGTCAAATTACTCATTGCCAACCAAAGTAGCCAAATGGGTAACCTCATCCCAAATCCCAGGTTAGCTTAGTTAGCCCTTCCCCAACCGACTATCTGTCCTGACTTCACTGTCCTTCATATCTGCCTGTGCCTTGAGCCCCATCAATGCCTTCCATCCTTTTCTCACCTTAACCTTAGTTGGGTTAGATCAGGTTTGGTTAGATTAGATAAGGTTTGGTTAGATTATTTTTGGTTAGATTATTTTTGGTTAGATTAAGTTTGGTTAGATTAGGTTAAGTTAGAATAGGTTAGCTTAGGTTAGGTTAGGTTAGAGGATTTTCGAGACCGTCCAAAAGGCGTTGTGGCTGTTGGGAAAAACGTTCACAACGCGATGTTGATGTTTTTTCGATCAGTGAGCGAATTCGATCTTTGAGCCTAACATATACTGTACATACGGTACCTATAGCATAAGTGTGCGGGTGTGTGATGTGACAAATCTCTGTTCCTGTGTGTTACCTTTATCCAAATAGCTACACACCTGTCCACCACACACCACCACACCTTTCCACCACACACCACCACACCCGTCCACCACACACCACCACCACGGCTGTCCACCACGCACCACCACCACGGCTGTCCACCACGCACCACCACCACACCTGTCACCACGCACCACCACCGCGCCTGTCCACACACTACACCTGTCCACCACGCACCACCACACCTGTTCACCTCGCACCAACACACCTGTCAGCTACACACCAACACGTACTTGACCGCCACACTCACTAAACACCCAACACACAGGCCCTCACCTCCCCCACGCCCAGCCCATTATAATGCGGCTTTTCACTCTCTCCCCACGTAGGTCTATGTTGTGCCAACCCTTAAAAAAAATCTGAACCTACTTCTCCCTCTTCCTAAATACAAACGTGCTCTTTCAACTGTGTATTTTCCCTTTTCGAATTCAACTCAGATTTGGCGCCCCCGTCGCTATTCACGTACTGTATGTTGTATAGCCCAAGGCTGTGTTAATCTGGACTTTTCCTCACATATTTATACACACACACACACACACACACACACACACACACACACACACGCCACCGCCGTCAACAGTCAGAACGGAGGTCCTGCACCCCTATACACGATTTAATGTTTTGGAAAAAATAGAAATTCCCAGTAATGAAACGCCTAAGGGGTATTGGATCCTTTGTGTGAATCTATACAGGCAGCACAATAAAGAGGCGACTTACTATTCTGGCTAACCCTCAAAATGATTTCACTTTCTACCTTTTTGAGAGAATTTCTATCGAGTTGTTGGGAGTTAAAATATACACGAGAAAGGAGGAGGAGGAGGAGGAGGAGGAGGAGGAGGAGGAGGAGTTACAACGGCTTTCACTAGGACATCAGCAACCACTCCCTCCCAACTTCCCGAAGAGACTAATCTTATTTCTGGAGTGTATGGAGACAGGCTCCTGACGGCAAGAGGACGCCACCTTCAGGAGTCACGATGTCACTCCGTCACACACAAACAGTCCACGACGATCCTTTACTTCCGAACTGAAAATTGATTTGTCTTTGAACTGAGAATTTTATAAATGTAACCTTAGTTTATTCTAAAATATATCAGTTCCTCTTATGTAATCCTAGTTCAGTCTCTATGTAACCTTAGTTCAGTCTCTTATGTAATCTTAGTTCAGCTCTTATGTAATCTTAGTTCAGCCTATGTAATCTTAGTTCAGTCTCTTATGAATCTCAGTTCTAACTTATGTAATCTAGTCATCTCTTGTAATCTTAGTTCAGTCTCTTGTAATCTTTAGTCTCTTATGTAATCTTAGTTCAGTCTCTTATGTAATCTTAGTTCAGGTCTCTTATGTAATCTTAGTTCAGCCTCTTATGTAATCTTAGTTCACTGTCTTATGTATTCTCAGCTCCAGTGCCGGATTTAGACCTGTGGAGGCCCATACAGCCTTTGTGGAGGCCCCTCATTATAACTACCCAAGAGGGTGGGGTGGCGAGTGAAGTGAGCCTAAACATCTTAGGAGTTCCGTGTAGCCCCCGGGAAAATTTTGAAATTTAAACACTTTGGAGAATTTTAGCCATATGCAGTTATATTGAGGAAATTAACAATATTGAGAAATTTTAATGAACTGTATATTTATTGATAGTGAACATCCCAACACACACACACACACAAAAAGTGAGACATGACTGGAGTCATTCATGGTTTCAAGTCGACCAGCCCTGATATAGCTACTACCGCACATGTGGAGGCCCAGCTGCCCACTTGCCCACTCCCGAATCCGGCCCTGCTTAGCTCAGTCTCTAGGTAATCTTAGTTCAATGTCTTATGTAATCTTAGTTCAATATCTTATGTAATCTTAGCTCAGTCTCTTAGGTAATCTTAGTTCAATGTCTTATGTAATTTTAGTTCAATATCTTAGGTAATCTTAGTTCAGTCTCTTATGTAATCTTAGTTCAATATCTTAGGTAATCTTAGTTCAATGTCTTATGTAATCTTAGTTCAATATCTTATGTAATCTTAGTTCAATATCTTATGTAATCTTAGTTCAATATCTTATGTAATCTTAGTTCAATGTCTTATGTAATCTTAGTTCAATATCTTATGTAATCTTAGTTCAGTCTCTTATGTAATCTTAGTTCAATGTCTTATGTAATCTTAGTTCAATATCTTAGGTAATCTTAGTTCAGTCTCTTATGTAATCTTAGTTCAATGTCTTATGTAATCTTAGTTCAGTCTATTATGTAATCTTGCTCAGTCTCTTATGTAATCTTAGCTCAGTCGTGTTATTTGTATCCACGCAAGGTTTTGCACATTCATTAAGCAGTGAACAAACCACGATAATTCTCCCCAGTTGAACAATAATTCTCCCCAATTGAATAATAATTCTCCCTAGTTAAACAATAATTCTCCCCAGTTGAATAATAATTTTCCCCAGCTGAATAATAAATCTCCCCAGATAAAAAATAATTATCCCCAACTGATCCTGAAATTGTGTTGCCGTCGCCTGTTGGTGGACTGTAAACGCCACGCTCCCTTCTTCAGCTAGTCCCCATCCTCAGTCGTATCAAGTCTCTGTTGTGGGCATCATAATGTCTCTCTAACTTGACGCTCTCATAACTGTTTGTCAAGTAACGCTGCGTATTCATTATATAGCTGTGATGAATAAGTTTTAGTGTATAAGACTGTAACTGGAGCATTAACGCCAATTATTCATTATATAGCTGTGATGAATAAGTATTTGTGTAGCTGTGTGTAATGTGAATTTTGTTATGGTTCTCTGGAATATACTGGAGTAAGCCTAAGTGACGTCTTCCTCAGGATGTGGGGCGTCATTTTGAAACTTAGTCATTATTTATTGTTGTCTTTTGATACCAGGATGTTATTAATACCTAGCGTGGCGTCATCATTCACCTAGGTATGTCTGACGCTTGTATGTGAGGTTATGTGTTTTGAAGAGAAGTTGAAGAGAAGTGATGGTGTTTTATGGGTTCTTGGGAGGCGAGTAATGTCGTGAGTAGTGCATTTTAAGCTTGTACTTCTCTTCACCAGTTGTACTTTAAGGATGAGAGAGAGAGAGAGAGAGAGAGAGAGAGAGAGAGAGAGAGAGATTTGGAATGAAAATTGAACAGATGATCTACAGAATTTATTTTTAAACTACACAACACCTAGACTGTCCTACATAAGCTTCTTACTTACCTCTACTTATCAAAAATGTGTTTCCCCTGAGTGTGGGTCTCGCTGATGGCAATGACCAGGTGTAAGAAACGTAATCATGAACTAACCTGTGCAGTAATAACACCAACATATGTTTTACTGATGATGTTCATTTAGTTAAAATTATGCATTAATAACATATTACGTAAAGCATCAGATTATTTTACGTTTATTAAGGTGGTGTGGTGTTGACGTGGTGTAGTAACTCGTCCAGGGGTGTTGATATGAAGGACTTCACGTGGTCATGCGGACACCGGGGTGGTGTGGTGTTCACGTGGTTCAGTAACTCGTCCTCGGGTGTTGATATAAGAACATAAGAATGGAGGAAACTGCAGCGGGCCTATTGGCCCATACTGGGCAGTCCCGTTTACACCCAACCCCAATTGCTCATATAAGCATCCAACCTATGTTTGAAGCTATTCAGCGTATCGAGTTAATGATGATATTTGGTAACTTGTTCCATTCATCCACTACTCTGTTTCCAAACCAGTGTTTACCTATTTCACGCCTAAATCTAAATTTGTCTAATTTAAAACCATTGTTACGAGTTCGCTCCTGGTTGGATAGTTTGAGTACCTTTGTAATGTCCCCTTTGTTTAGCCCTGCCTTCCACTTGTACACCTCTATCAGGTCGCCCCTCGCTCTACGTCTCTCAAGGGAGTGCAAATTAAGATGCTTTAACCTGTCTCTATACTCAAGGTTCCTAATGCCCGGGATTAGTCTTGTCATTCTCCTCTGAATTCTTTCCAAGGATTCTATATCCATTCTGTAATACGGTGACCAGAACTGAACTGCATAATCCAGGTGTGGTCTCACAAGAGCAAGATACAGTTTTAGGATGACCTCGCTAGTCTTGTAACTAACACTCCTTTGTATGAACCCAAGTACTTTATTAGCCTTGTTACGAGCAAAAACACATTGTTTACTTGGCTTAAGGTTCCTACTTATCATTACTCCTAAATCTCTCTCGCAGTTGGATTTCTCTATGGCATCGTTGTTCATCTGGTATCTGGTTTCCCTGTTTACATCTCCTATACTGAGTACATTACATTTGTCCACGTTGAATTTCATCTGCCATTTTTCAGACCATTCGAAAAATTTGTTTAGATCTTCCTGTAGTTTTGCGGAGTCCTCGTCAGATTTAATAACACGTCCTATTTTAGTGTCATCAGCAAATTTGCTTATGTTGCTGTCTATGCCGATATCTATGTCGTTTATGTATATAATAAATAATAATGGTCCAAGTACTGAGCCTTGGGGAACTCCACTTGTGACGTTGCTCCAATGGGACTTAGTGCCATTAATGCTCACTCGCTGTTTCCTGTCCTGTAACCACACCCTAATCCATTTAAGGATATTACCTTTGATGCCATGTGCTTCTACCTTTCTAATTAGTCTTTCGTGGGGGACTCTGTCGAAGGCTTTGCTAAAGTCGAGATATACCACATCATAATTGTGCCCCTCGTCCACCGATTCGAAAACTGATTGAAAGAATGTCAATAGATTAGTTAGACATGAACGTCCGCTTGTGAAGCCATGCTGGGAATCATTGATCAATCGGTGCTTCTCCAGGTGATTTCGAATAGAGTTTGAAATGATTCCTTCCAGAAAATTGCCTACTATTGATGTTAGACTGATTGGGCGGTATTTAGAGGATAGTGATCTATCCCCCTTCTTGAAAATCGGTATTACATTCGCTATTCTCCAGGATTCTGGTACTACACCTGTTTTTAAGGACATGTTAAACAACTTTGCTAAGGGCATACTAAGCTCTTCCTTACATTCCTTTAATACTCTGGCAAATATCTCATCGGGACCAGGTGACTTATTAGGCTTTAATTTGTCTATTTGCTTACTAACATCATTACTAGTCACTACTATCTCGTGCTCATATGTTCTCCTAGCAGTTTAAAGACTTCGATATCTTTTGAACTGCCTCCTCTAGAGCCCCAGCCAGGGTTGCTACTCCATCCCTAGACAGGTGCACCCCATCCCTAGCATAAAGGTCCCTTCTGCCATAGAAGTTGTCCCAGTTGTCAATGACTGGGACTGATATTGACTTGCAATATCTGTCAAGACGGTCGTTGACACCAACTGCCCTTGACAACCATTCACTGCCAACTCTCCTTCTAGGCAGGACACCGCATATGATAAGGATCCCTCCCTTAGTCCTAATATGATCTATAGCTGCCTTGAACTTATTAAGAAGCTCCTCGCTCCGACAACGGCCAATATCATTGCCTCCTGCACTGAGGCAGATGGGTTTGTTCCCATTACCAGACAAGATATTGTCCATCCTGTCAATTATATCCCCCACCCCAGCTCCTGGCAAACACACCCTCATCCTATTTATGTTTTTACCACAAAAGGCCCTGTCCATGTACCTAACCTGTGAGTCACCAACAATTAAAGTTTTTATACCTTCCTTGTCAGCCCTGTCCCTGACTGTACTAACGTCCAATTCGTCTATCAAGGGACTGAACGAGTTGGTACACTTAGCTACTGATGTCGTTGTTGACGTATCCTTGGTGTGTTTCTTCATCACCAGTTTGGTCTTCCCTCTCCTTACAACCTTCCACTCGCTTGAATTTTCGTCAGACACTGGCTTTCTTGAATTTTCGTCAGACACTGGCTTTCCCTGTCCCGCCTCCCCCTTCAATCTCGCCATCTCTTCTTTTAATTTCAGGTTCTCCAACGTGGCCCTCTCTATTTTTTCCTTGGCCCTCTCCAATTCTTCCATGGCCCATTCCAGCTTGGCCAACAAACTCGCAGACCCCATATCTGGCCATATCTGATAATTATCCCTCGGGAGCTAACCCTGCCGTGACCTTTCCCCTAGTGAGGTCAGAACACAACTATATGAAGGACCTCACGTGGTCATGCGGACACCGGGTGGTGTGGTGTTCACGTGGTGCAGTAACTCGTCCTCGGGTGTTGATAAGAAGGCCCACATGTGGTCATGGGGACACCGGGAGGTGTGGTGTTCACGTGGTGCAGTAACTCATCCTTGGGTGTTGATATGAAGGACCACATGTGGTCATGGGGACACTGGGAGGTGTGGTGTTCACGTGGTGCAGTAACTCGTCCTCGGGTGTTGATATGAAGGACCACATGTGGTCATGGGGACACCGGGAGGTGTGGTGTTTACGTGGTGCAGTAACTCATCCTCGGGTGTTGATATGAAGGGCCACATGTGGTCATGGGGACACCGGGAGGTGTGGTGTTCACGTGGTGCAGTAACTCATCCTCGGGTGTTGATATGAAGGACCACATGTGGTCATGGGGACACCGGGAGGTGTGGTGTTCACGTGGTGCAGTAACTCGTCCTCGGGGTGTTAATATGAAGGACCACATGTGGTCATGGGGACAGGAGGTGTGGTGTTCACGTGGTGCAGTAACTCGTCCTCGGTGTTGATATGAAGGACCACATGTGGTCATGGGGACACCAGGGAGGTGTGGTGTTCACGTGGTGCAGTAACTCGTCCTCGGGTGTTGATATGAAGGACCACATGTGGTCATGGGGACACCGGGAGGTGTGGTGTTCACGTGGTGCAGTAACTCGTCCTCGGGTGTTGATATGAAGGACCACATGTGGTCATGGGGACACCGGGAGGTGTGGTGTTCACGTGGTGCAGTAACTCGTCCTCGGGTGTTGATATGAAGGACCTCACGTGGTCATGGGGACACCGGATGGTGTGGGGTGGTGTCACAGTACCCCACCCTACTGGGTGGTGTTGTGTTATCTCGAAGTCAGGTGTGAAGCCGACTCACTGTTGTTCCCTGGGTGGAGTTGATTAGCACCTCCTTGTCAGAAGATGGCGATCAGTTCCCAGGGGTGCTTATCTCAATGATGGGTCACGGCTCTCACTGGTACTGTCTAGTGCTGAATTCACTGGCTTAAACACTGCTCATCACTGTTCAACACTGGTCCCACTTCTTTCCGAAACGAAATTGTCACTTTTGATTATGTTGATATCCCGGTGGTGAGGATGGGTCGGGGAGAGGGACTTGGGGAATGGGCCGAACATTGGCCAAGGGGGGGAGCTGCTCAGCAGGAGCAGCGCCTGAATGGGTCTTGACCCTACGGAGGTCAGGGATGTAGTGTGTGTGGGTGTGGTGTACTGTACTGTTTGTGTGTAGTGTGCAGTCTGTGTGTGTGTGTGTGTGTACACTATCTGTGTGTGTGTAATGTGTGTGTGTGTGTGTGTGTGTGTGTGTGCGTGTGTGCGTGTGTGCGTGTGTGTGTCTGTGTCTGTGTGTGTGTGTGTGTGTGTGTGTGTGTGTGTGTAGTGAAGTTGATAGTGCCTCGCAAGACATACTTATTTTTCTCTCTGATTTCATTATATCCGTCGGGAGCTCAAACTTGTTATATCAATCTAAGAATTCCAGCAAGACAACAGGGAGGCGCTACTCTCTCACACCCTTTGCGCTTCTTCACAATTTCATCGAGTTTTATTAAAAACAAATTATGGAAATACGAATAAGACTATCTCCCTAAAACATATTTCCATTTTTTGAAAATCTGTGAAGTTGTACAGTATCACAAACACCATTGTTCCCTCTGCACCCTCACAAAGTTTATTTTAAAAATAACGTAATGTCGAATTCGCAGGAAACAAATACAATTTCCCTGGGAGCGAGTCAATGACATTTTCCACCTACCAAACGAATGTAATTTGTGAGACAAACGAACAAAGTTTTTGACGCATCTTATTGTTATTTTGGGAGGGTGACTTTTATGACGCAGCGACTTCCTCAAACACCTTACCATAAAACGACACTACTGAGCTGATACTCGCGTGATGATGATGATGATGATGATGATGTTTTTCAGGTCGTGGTGTGCAGCACTATGCCGCCCACCGTGTGTGTGTGTGTGTGTGTGAATCACCGGTAGTTCCCTTGACTTAGGCCTACGTCTCCTTGACATTGAGAGAACATATCGTATTATAATCCATTGATCCGAGAACAAGTTGTGAGGATTTTAGAGAGTGGCTTACGTGATTCATAGTATGGCTAAGATCTCTCTCGTTCTCTCCGTCTCTGTCTCTCTATATCTCTCTTTTCGCTCATTCATATGCAGACACATACACACGTCATCCTGCCCAACCCTGAATGGGGCAGCCACACTCGCCAGTACATACACTGAATGTAGACTCTGGCAGTAACGAATGTACATGGAAGATGTGCACACACACACACGTATATATATATATATATATATATATATATATATATATATATATATATATATATATATATATATATATATATATATATATATATATATATATATATATATATATATATATATATATATATAGAAGAAGCGTTATAGGAGAAACGATAAACAAGGAAAGGGAGTAAGGAGAATAAGAGAATAACAGGATTATTATATACTAAACATAAATTTAAAGAAAAAGACATATTGTTAAAAATGGTGAATAATGACGAAATATTTTATGAGAATAAATATTGGATAATTATGAAATGTAGGAGACACTAATAAATATATGTAGAAGATATTAGCAAAAAATATAGACAAAATGAAAGAGAAATCTTTCAAAATTATGATAAAAGTGAAACGCTAATGAACGTGACAATAAAAGGAAATATAGAAATCATCATCTAAAGGTCGTAGAAATTTGTGAACGAAATGAAGCAAAATTCAAACGAGACAATTAAATAAATACGGAGGCGAGTATAAATGACGAATAGAAATATAGATATAAAAAAACCATTGAAGAAAAATAACGAAATTATGTAATTAATACAAATTAAGGTAACGTACTTAAAGACACATCTGAAATGATATATTAAAAATAGATACTTATAAAAACATACTGAGAGAATATATAGGGAGGATATACTCTGTATATTTAAAAAAAAAAGATACTTAAGGGAAAAGATACAGAAAATATACTAAAAAAATACTTATTGACCTCTGACCAGCAGCCATAGAAGGTCACCAAGTCACTGATGTATTGATCTTAATAGTTATTCACCATTATCTTTCACTTTTAATGGCTCGTCAGAATTCACGATAGAAGTTTGTGAAAGGAGGAAAAAAAAGATAGTACCTTGATGTTTCTTGAATCAAAGCTTGTTGAGGTCACAGGTTAGTTTATTGTGCACCCCTATACTCCTCCTGTAAGCTATAGCGCGAAAGGCTTACAAAACAAGAGGTTACAGAGGGTGTTTGACAGACGCCACAGGTCGAGATGATATATTATTGAATGTTTTGAATTTTTCAGTACCTAGTGTGTCAATATCTTTCTATACATAAGAGTTTATTTATCTGCTTGGTGTAAAATAATGTGGATACAGTCTAAATATATCAACTATTTTACCCTCGTTAATAAAGCGTTGCGCCATTATACACACAGAAAACTTGGATCTGTCCCTAAAAAGATTCTATTTTGTCAGTCTAGGAGGGCGTAGTGTTAAGAGTGTGTGTGTGTGTGTGTCTCACATATGTTTGTAGGCAGTGCCACAGGTGAGTCATGGCTACGCAGGTGTGCGATGCCAAACACAGCTGCGACACTCTTTCACAGGTGTCAGGGGAGCGGGGAGGGGGACGAGGTGTGGAGGGAGGGAGAATGGGAAAGGGGAGGGAGAGAGAGAGGAGAGGGGGGTACCTTCTTATAAGGCAAGAAGGTAGGGAGAATATTACCTAACTCCCCAGGGCACACCACTAGGTCCTGGAGGGGAGGGAAGGAATAGAGAGATAAAAGAAGGGGAAGTAAGGGAAGGGTAAGAAAGAGTGAGGGTGAATGGGGTGGGTGGGTGGGTGGGGGGTGTGTGTGTGTGTGTGTGTGTGTGTGTGTGTGTGTGTGTCGTCACCAAGTCTAACCACCAAACCCTCAGATATTTTGCCCAGAAAATAAGAAAATTTTCCCAGCGTGATTTCAAAACCAAGTGACAAATCCGGGAGCGCCCTCTGATGCACCGATGTTTGTTTTTTCTTCGCACTTTATATCAACACACGTCATACACCTAACGTAACCCAACCAAACCCTACCTAACCTAACCTAACCTAACATAAGCTAAGCTAAGCTAAGCTAACCTAACCTAACCAATAAATGACAGAAACTACGATGAAATTGGCTTAGTTTGAATGTTGATTTTTTCTCTATGTAGCATTTTGTATTGAGTTTTATACGAAAGCTAGAGATAGGTGGGACAAATTGGGTAATACTCTCTCTCTCTCTCTCTCTCTCTCTCTCTCTCTCTCTCTACCCGACTGCCTCCTCACTCTTCCTTCCTCGCCTACTACTCTCTCTCCTTCTCTCCCCTTCCCCCATCTCTCCCATTCTCCTCATTCCCTCCTTCTCTCTCCCCCTTTTTCCCCATTTCTCTCCTCATTCTCTCCTTTTCCCTCCTCCTCCCTCCTCCCTCCCTCCTCCTCCCTCCCTCCCTCCCTACTTCAGCGCTGTAAAGGGAAGCGAGAATTAAGAATTTACTACACAATTTCACGGTCTTGCCACTTTCTCACCTTCAGTATCAACACGGCCACAGTGTACGACCTCCGAGTTCTGAGCATGGGAGTGGTGTCGTATATGGGCATCAGAGAGAGAGAGAGAGAGTTAGAGAGAGAGAGAGAGAGTTAGAGAGAGAGAGAGACCCCACACACCGTAGTTTCAACACGATCGATTCATAAAAAAAAAATAACAAATAAATATAGAAAAGCCATGAAGGTGTTTTTGTTCAGGGAGAAGAAATATAGGAACAGATTATATGTTTTTTGTGTGTGTGTGTGTGAGTGTGTCTCCTTATTGAAGCTATAATCTGAGAGAGAGCTGTAGGGATGTGGTAGGTAGATATAGCAGTAAGGATGTTACCTGGGTGTTATAGGAGAGTTGTGGTTTGTTTGTTGACTCTTGTATAATTCTCTGATGGTCACGCTCTCTCTATAAGCCTAGCGTGTCTCTTCCTCTTCCTTCTCTTCCTCCCCCTCTTCCTTCTCTTCCTCCCCCTCTTCCTTCTCTTCCTCCCCCTCTTCCTTCTCTTCCTCCCCCTCTTCCTCCTCCTCTTCCTCCCCCTCTTCCTTCTCTTTCTCCTCCTGAATTACTCACAATAGGCAAACTGTACTCCAAGCTTTGTCAATAAATTTGTTAAACTAAAATCCTCCTCCTCCTCCTCCTCCTCCTCCTCCTCCTCCTCCCTTCTCAGAACACTTGCCTCTTGAATAATTCTCTGTTGGTCACACTCTCTCTAGCCTAGCGTGTCTCCCTCCCCTCCCCTCCTCCTCCTCCTCCTCCTTTCTCCAAGCCGCCTCCCTCTCCTCCTCCTTCCTTTCTGCAACCGGATTAAGTGCCTGTCTGTGATTACGAGACCGACTAACTGACTGACTCTGACTGACCGACCGACCGACCGACCGACCGACCGACCGACCGACAAACTTGGTGACCCACTGATAGAATATTTTTTCCTCCTGGTCTGCCATTTACTCCGCTCATTGCAAGGCTTCTTCACTTACGCAGCATGTGACGTAATTCTTAGGTCATCTTATTTTTCCTTTCTTATCCACCACCACTACTACTAACCATTTCCACAACTTCCACTTCTACCACCACTTCCACTACCACCACTTCCACTTCTACCACCACTTCCACTTCTACCACCACTTCTACTACCACCACTTCCACTACCACCACTTCTACCACCACTTCCACTTCTACCACCACTTCCACTACCACCACTTCCACTACCACTACTATTTCCACTACCACTACTACCACCACTACCAGCAAGAGACGGGGAGATTTAAGGAGACGTGATGTAGAAACTTGGTGATGACGTGTACGGCGTGTCGCAAGGGTAATGTTGCCAATGACACACACACTACCTCCCTCTCCCTCCTTCCTTCCCTCCTTCCCTATGTCTTCTCCTTCCGTCTTCACCCTCCGTCCCCTCCTCCCTTCCTCCTTTCCTGTGTCTCCATCCTCCCTCCCTCCTTTCCCGTGTCTTCTCCTTCCCTCCCTCCTTCCTCGTGTCTTCTCTATTCATCTTTCCCTCCCTCCTTCCTCGTGTCTTTTCCATCCTTCCCTCCCTCCTTCCTTTTCTCTGTCTTCACCAGCCTCCCTCCTTCCGCGCCTTTGTCACCCCCCCTCCCGCCCTCTCCTCCCTCCCCCCCCCCGCCCTCTCCTCCCTCCCCCCTTCCTTCCACCCCCACTATTATTCACCCATCATAGGCACATCTTCTACACACCCAGTCGCATGTTTCAAGGGCGTGTCAATATCACCGCAGCAGCAGGATCAAGGGAGTTCAGTCGTGGGCAAATTTCTCCTCTCGCTTCTCTCAACACAGACACGTAAACAGAGGCTACAGGTAGTGTGTGTTGTCCGAACGCTTAACATCAGGTAAACATTTGTATAATAAGGAGTAATGATGTAATGAGCTGTGTTTTAGCTGAGGGAGAGTGATGTCATGAGCTGTGTTTTAGCTGAGGGAGAGTGATGTCATGAGCTGTGTTTTAGCTGAGGGAGAGTGATGTCATGAGCTGTGTTTCAGAGAGAGAACGTGTCCCCAGCTTGACGTCAGCCCGGCAGTGAGTCCCACACACTCCATCATCCTGACCGACCCGGGACCACCACCTGGCTCTTATTACAGCTAAGACAGACGCCATATAACCTCTCCTCCTCTTTTTCTCTACATCCCCATTAACCACCCCCTCTCCTCCTCTTCTTCCTCTTACTCCTCCTCCTCTTACTCCTCCTCCTCTTACTCCTCCTCCTCCCCCCCTCCCTCTTACTCCTCCTCCTCCCCCTCCTCTTACTCCCTCCCTCCTCCTCTTACTCCTCCTCCTCTTACTCCTCCCCTCCTCTTACTCCTCCTCCTCCTCCTCCCTCTTACTCCTCCTCCTCCCCCTCCCTCTTTCTCCTCCTCCTCTTACTCCTCCCCCCTCCTCTTACTCCCTCCCCCACCTCTTACTCCTCCTCCTCTTACTCCTCCTCTCTTACTCCTCCTCTCTTACTCCTCCTCGTCCTCCTCCTCTTCCCACCCCTATAGAACATCTTTGTGGGGTCTTGGTTCTACCCCTGGGCCCCCCACCACTAGACCCCCCACCGCTAGACCCCACTCCCTGGGCCCCCCCCCTCCTGACCCCCACCCCTAGGCCCCCACCCCTAGACCCCACCCTAGACCCCACCCCTAGACCCCCAACCTGGAGCCCCCCACTCTGGAGCCCAACCCCTAGACCCCCCACCCCTAGGCCCCCTGGGCCTAAATCCCCTGGGCCTAAACCCCCTGCCTTAGACCCCCACCCCGAGACCCCCACCCCAGACCCCCACCCCTGGACCCCCCACCCCTGAACCCCCCACCCTAGAAGACCCCCACCCCTAGACCCCTGTTCTTGCTGTGGTCTGTCAGGTAATCCCTCCTGCTAGTCACCTTAATGTTACCACTGTCTCCTGTAGTTTATCTTCATGTAGATAAATTACACCACTATTAACCTGGTGATACAGCTGACTGGTCACAGCAGTAGCACCTGAGTTGTCTGGCTTATATTTCTAAACCCAGAGAGTTGTTGTCTGTTTTATTGAGAAGACTTAGAGTTATCCAGACATTGAGTGAGTACAAGTATGAACGTTACTACAGTATGATCGTGTGGTTAATGTGAGACTATGAGAGGTCGAGATCAGAGCCCCTTGTGACACACGTCTGGCGTCCATAAGGTACCTGTGTGTCCTGAAGCATAAAGCCGGTTAGTTGGTATGACAGAACATCCATTAGTGCGTGAAGGTCAGTTGAAGGTCCTACACCTCCACCCCTACATCCACACTTCTAGACTACCATCACTACATCCACACTCTTATACTACCACCCCTACATCCACACTTCTAGACTACCACCCCTACATCCACACTTCTAGACTACCACCCCCTACACCCACACTTCTAGACTACCGCCCCTACACCCACACTTCTAGACTACCGCCCCTACACCCACACTTCTAGACTACCACCCCTACACCCACACTTCTAGACTACCACCCCTACACCCACACTTCTAGACTACAACCCCTACACCCACACTTCTAGACTACAACCCCTACACCCACACTTCTAGACTACCACCCCTCCACCCTCTCCCTTAGACTCCCACCCAGAGTCGTCCCAAGAGAGTGAGTGGCGAGTCAGGGCGGCCGCCCCAGGCATTGCGCTTCCAGAGGCCTCGCGCTCTCTCGGTTAGTAATTATACAGTTTAAATGTAACATATAAACTGGTAAACGAAGGCTGTGCTGATGGGTAGCATTTTAGTGAAAGACTAAATTATCATGAGTCATCAATTTAACACTTGCTCAACTTAACCAAATAGATGGAAGTGACACACACATGTTACAAGACTTGAATAAAGAAAAGGAACACTGGTGATCGGTTTAAACGCGTGTTATAGCAGCTGTGCAGTAAGTAGCTTAGCACAACTCTGCTTTGGACAACTCATTGAGTCTTGGAAATTCTCACGATATTGACAAAGCCGAGTTATATTCAGAGCTTGGAGTACTCTGAGATCTCCTTCCCAAAGAAACCTAAAATGCACTTGGTCTTTCAGTTTGTAAAATCTCTCAATGGTTCCTTCCCTAATGCAGAAATAGCGTAGCGTGATGTTTACACCTTGGCATCAGGGAAGCGTCGTTTTCTCAACCCATATTGATAACAAGCTACTGTATTGAAAAGAAACTGGCAGGAAGTTATGCTGTCGTGAACTCATAGACAGTAGGTTGTTTCTGCTGCTACTTCGCATTTTTTTTTGAGAAGCAGTAATAGATTAATTAAATTTTTTTAGTTACTAATTATGATACCAAAAAAGTTTTCATTACATCCAGACTATTTTATGGCATTTCTCTTATTTATTTAACAAAAATATATAAATGTTGTGATATGAGATTAAATTTGGTGTTTTTCTTGTGTATTTCCGAATTTCATTTTCAGTATTTTCATAACTTCTCGAGCAGTTATCACATACGATCTAGGGGTCGCACATCTTTAATTTTTTATCCATATTTATTGTTGCAATACTGTAAAATTACTGCACCTGTATCCATTAATTTAATTTAGTAATTATTAAAATAAACCAGGATATTTAACTTTATTTCATGACTGCATGCTATTGTTTTTGTATGTATGCATACGGCCCTGCTCCCACCCATACACCCCCATCCCAAGACTCCCACCCCTACACCCCACTCCTAGATTACCACCCCTACACCCCACTCTTAGACTACCACCCCTACACCCCCAGGACCTTACACTACGCCCACTAATACCCCTACCTCTACACCCCTACCTCTACACCCCACCCCTACCTCGCCCACTAATAGCCCACAATTACCCCAAGAAATGATGGCCATTCAAGAAGGTAATCAAAATTAAAGAGGTGACTATAATATCTTTTTTTGGGGGGTGTAATCAGAAAATGTTCTTTGTTTTGAAGTGATTGTTCCCTTGTGTTGACGCTAATGATGGGTAGGGGTGGGTGGGTGGGGGGTGGGGTGGGCGGATAGGATTGGTGGGAAAGAGGGATAAATGGTACGGTAGGTTGAATGGGATGGGAGGTTGGTGGAATGGGAGGGTATGGGATAAATGGAGGTTGGTGGAAGGTAGTGAGAGAGAGAGAGAGAGCCCACCTTCACTCACCCAGATTGTGACCTTCAGGACCATCAAGGTTTTAGACACGAAGAAAAAGACCCACAACTTACCTGTTAAATGATGATGTTGACACTGGAGGAGTTTTTTTTTTGGGACATATTTTCTGCCGTCGATCAGCTGTTGTTTGTGATTGTTGTTTTTTTAACCTCAGCTCGTAGGTGTTATTGTTTTTTTGTTTTTTTAGGGATTTACCTGAAGATTAGCCCCTTAGCATTATTTCACCAGAAGCTTAACCACGCTAACTTAACTGAACTTAACTTAATCTAATCAACCTAACTTAACTTAATCCCCAAGGTAGCGTTAGGTTTTTATGTTATCATCAGGTAAAATAAGTTTGTAGAGGTAATAATCAGATGATCCACTTTTACTTTGGTTGGTTTCTGTACTAATAACATTTGGTCCTTGAGGTGAGAAGATACTTTTGAATTTTTAAGTGGTCTGGGTGGGTCTTAGGTCTCTGGTGTGGGTCTGTACTGTACTGTAGATCCGTGGTGTGGGTCTTAGGTCTCTGGTGTGGGTCTGTACTGTACTGTAGATCCGTGGTGTGGGTCTTAGGTCTCTGGTGTGGGTCTGTACTGTACTGTAGATCCGTGGTGTGGGTCTTGGGTCTCTGGTGTAGGTGTGTGGTTTATGTTGTGGGTCTTAGGTCTGTGGGTTTTGGGTTTTAGGTCTGTGGCGTGTGTCTGTGGTCTGTGGTGTAAGGGTTTGGTCTATGGTTTAGGTCTGTGGTTTGTGTCTTTGATTTGTGGTGTAGGTCTGTGATGTGGGTTTGTGGTTTATGTTGTGGGTCTTTGGTTTAGGTCTGTGGTCTGTGGTGTAGGTCTGTGCTTTGGTCTGGATCTGTGGTCTGTAGTAAGCACAAAAAAAGCCCCTCCCTTTACCAATACTATGTTCTCGTAGAAATGGTCAGGTCTGTGTGTGTGTGTATTTACTCTGATAACACAAGTCACTGTTATTCTTACCCATAACACAAACACTGTACTGTTATGTGTGTGTGTGTGTGTGTGTGTGTGTGTGTGTGTGTGTGTGAGATCAACAGTCGAACGTAACTGATGGTGTAGTTTAATGTGTACTTCTGTTGGTCTCGAGGTGTTTTACAGGTCTCGGTCTCGGAATCAGATTTTTTGCTCGAGACCTTTCAATACCACGAGTTCATTTATTTAATTTAATTTAATTTAATTTTTTTAAGGTCTTTTCGGAGGAAGTTTGACCCCACCCCGAGACCCCACACCTAGACCCCCATCCTAGACCCCACCCCTATGCCCCCACCCCTAGACCCCCACCCCTAGACCTAGACCCCCATCCTAGACCCCACTAGACCCCTACCCCCACACCTAGACCCCCATCCTAGACCCCTACACCTATACCTGCGTGGGGCAAATCAGAAGCTTGAATTAAGTCTGGGAAAAGTTGAAAATAAATAGGCATTTTCTGAGTCGTGGTGAGTTTCCTTAATCAAGGTGACATGTGTAACAGATGTGACCCTCAATTCACTTCTGTAAGCATAGTAAGGCCAACTTTCCATCGCACACACACACACACACACACACACACACACCGATAGTCAGTTCAATTCCATTTATCAAAAAATATCTCCCTTACTTTAACGAGCTGACAGCTAAATATGTACGTGCCTCACCAACACCTGACAATAAGGGCCCAGAACAGCACGCACCTGTCACTTTATTACGCAGCTCACCTGAAGATTCTCCCCAAGATTTTTCACCGGATTATTAACCACATTAACGCTAACCTAACCAAACAAATCGCTAACCTTACTTTACCTAACCTAACAAAAAATGACCTAACCTAACCTATTTAGTTATATCTAGTAAAGTTATATTTATTACATTTACTTATTAAATATTGTATTGTATTTATTCATTTACTTTCATTTCATTCCCGACTCTCGCTACAGATTTCACAGTTGTTATTATTTGTTGGTGTATTTTTGAGTTCGCTGGACAGAATGAAAGACTTGCTGACGGACGGACAGACGAGAGACATCAACAATATAAGAGTCAGCGAGTCCGGCGAGAGACAACCTTGATCTTGGTACAACACACAGCACTTAACACATCCGGAAACAGCTGGTGGGGGTGGAATGGTGGGGTGGGGGTGGAATGGGGAGGTGGAGGTGGGGGGTGGGAGAGGGTTATGTGGGACGGGGCTGGTGTGGGGGTAGAATGAAGAGGGTGGGTGGTGGAATGGGAGGGTGGTGGAGGTGGGAGGTGGATGATGTGGGAGGGAGTGGAGGTGGGAAGGGGATGGTGTGGCAAGGGAGGGTGGGGGGGGGGACTAGAAGGGATTATTTTTTTTTATTGAACAAGACTGAATCCTCTTAGAAGTGTAGCGGCGTACAGCCCACATTATGGTGCTAATATTAGAATTATTAAAACAATGTACAAGGCTATATAAGAGTGGAGGTGGTGGTGGGGAGGGAGTGGAGGGTGGGTGGGGAGGGAGTGGAGGGGGTGGTGGAGGGGAGTGGGAGGGGGGTGGTGGTGGGGAGAGGGAAGGGGGTGGGGAGGGAGGGAAGGGGAGGGAGGAGGGGTGGTGGGGAGAGGGAGTGGGGGTGGTGGTGGGGAGGGGAGGGAGGGGGGTGGTGGTGGGGAGGGAGGGAGGGGTGGTGGGGAGGGACTGGAGAGAGGGGGTGGTGGGGAGGGAGGGAGGGGGGGGTGGTGGGGGAGGGAGGGAGAGGGGGGGGGTGGTGGGGAGGGAGGAGAGAGGGGGGGTGGTGGGGGGGAGGGGTGGAGGGGGTGGTGGTGGGGAGGGACTGGAGAGAGGGGGGGTGGTGGGGAGGGAGAGGAGAGGGGGGTGGTGGGGAGGGACTGGAGAGAGGGGGTGGTGGGGAGGGAGGGAGGGGGGTGGTGGGGGGTGAGGGAGGAGGGGAGGGGGGGGGGGGTGGGGTGGGGAGGGAGTGGGGGGGTGGTGGGAGGAGGTGGTGAGTGGAGGGGGGTGGTGGTGGGGGAGGGAGGGGGGGTGGTGGGGAGGGACTGAGAGAGAGGGGGGAGGGGGGTGGTGGGGAGGGAGTGGAGGGGTGGTGGTGTGGTTTGAGAGAGGGACACGTGTCCTGCCTTGTGAGAGAAGCTCTGGCCTGGGTGTGCGAAGGTGATTTTCTTTCGTAATTTTTTAGTGATTCTTGGAAGGTGAGGTGACTTGTTGTTAAGAATTTTTTAATTTACGTGAAAATTTTGTGTTTTTGTTTGTTGATGGATTTTATTTGTCAAAATTTAGTCACTAAATGGTCTTTTTTTTAAGATTTGGGGATTTCATTAAAAATTCTAAAAAAAATTAAGATTATTTTATTTACGTTATAAGTAATTTAATGAATTATATCAACATTTCGAGAATTTATTTAAATATTAAATTAATTATGAAAATATTTAGTTATATTAGTTTAAGGTTTCATGAATTATGTCAAGATTTATTAATTTTACTTTAGAAGCTAGTGACGTCACAAGATGGCGTTGACTCTCCCATTATTATTATTATTATTATTATTATTATTATTAGCAGCAGCATGACCCACAAAATGTGCCTTGACACACTTTAACTCCGGCAGACACAAGCCTCAAGTTCACCTTCACATAACAGTACTTAACAACAACTACCACTAGAATAAGAATTTAAACAGACGTCCCCAAAAATCGTCAGCATCACACTGGACACAAGCATGACCTCCACATAACACGGATATAACATCAACCACAAACCCACACTTACGAGAACACACAAACACCTTCTCTGGGATACGGACAAACCAACTATTAACACAATACAAACATTTCACCACAATAAAATACGATTAGCTCAAGTCGGGGTCCCAGAAACACTCGTCTCTAACATTCAGAAACTGTAAAAGACCCGAAACTGAACCCCCATAACCATAACAGGCTGTACCCAAACCGGATATATTGGCCATCTACAATCTGAGATGAGAGTTTCCCCCCCCATACAAGACGACCTCGGCACTGTACGCCTCACCACAACACACTCCCTCCACACCCCCCAACACCCCCCACACTCCACAACATTCCCCAACACTCGCGATTTCTTTGATGTTGAAGCACCTCTTTCTTCCTCCTCCTCCTCCTCCTCCACTACCCCAAGAAACAAAAGAGAGAGAAATAAAGAAGAAAAAAAACCCGCCCCACAGCACAACCTTCCTCCCTCCTACACAATAAATTAGCCGTCGCCTTCATCAGTAACTCCTCCTTAACATCATTGTAAACAAACCTTTACCATTCGTCAGTTATCATGATCCAGATGCTGTATTTAATAATGGTCTTATGTTTGTAATGTTAATATTGTAGTAATTATTCACTTTTTATCTATTTTTTTTTCTGGTTAAATAAACTATTTAAATTTCAAAATGTTGATATGTATGGGTTTATGAGGTACAGCTCTCAAACGGCTCAGTCATGTCAGTATTATTGATGTCAGACAAATTGTATCTGTTAAGTTCTGGCAAAATAAACTGTTTCAGTTCACTTGAAAAGAGTACACCGTGCTTGTTTCTGTCGTGGTTACCCTTCCATCCCACCCCTCACCCCTTACGTTTCACCCTCCTTAACCCCACTCCACCTCCTCACTGCTTGCTCTTGATACCCCAAACTCAGATTGTCACCCGTTAGTCTCTGAAGCCAGACACAAGTATATGTGTCTTGTTGACGGGGGTATCAGGATCAGGCTGCTGTGGATCCCCTCTCACATAGGCATTAGTGAACATGGTAAGGTTGATGCCACACACTCAAACACTGGATAGATCCAAGCACACTGTGTATGCAATGACACAGCACTTTATCTCTGATGACAAGATAGCTGATTTACTAAGGCTGTATCCACACTTCGCATCTAGTACCTAATCAAAATTCTATGTACCAACATAAACAAACAATTTACTGGAAATACTTTGTAACATTCATTGCCATAATATCAAAATCACTGGGGTCTGATAAACACCCTTTGTGGCCTCTACTCTGTAATCATTTTTGCGCTACCGCTCATAGGATGAGTATGGGATGCACAACAAACTAGCCGTTGTCCGCAGCAAAGTTAAATAAAAAAATCATTTCCCTTCACCCACACCCCTCCCCTTCACCCACACCCTTTCACCCCTTCACCCACACCCTTTCACCCCTTCACCCCTCCTCTTCACCAACACCCTTCACCCCTTCACCCACACCCCTTCACCTCCTTCACTCACACCCCTTCACCCCTTCACCCACACCCTTCACCCACACCCCTACCCCCTTCACACCCACACCCCACACCCCTTCACCCCTTCACCCACACCCCTTCACCCCTCACCCACACCTTCACCCCCCTTCACCCACACCCCTTCACCCCCTTCACCCACACCCCTTCACCCCCTTCACCCACACCCCTTCACCCTTCACCCACACCCCTTCACCTTCCCCACCCTTTCACCACCCACCTTCACCCACACCACCTTCACCCCCTTCACCCACACCACCTTCACCCCCTTCACCCACACACCCCTCTTCGTCCCCCGTGCAACTCTCCCTCCACACTACTATAAAACTCATCTTACTACAGGTGAACAGTTAATCAACACAGACGAACCTTCTCCTTGATAATAACTTCCATGTGGGATGTCTTGCGGGGGGGGGGGCGACCGTGACTCTGGTTGTCTGGTGCTTGAGACTCGTCCGACACGTCCCCGTCAACCAGCGGCTGCAACAACAACATCCACAGCAAACAATAACATCCACAGCAAACAATAACATCCACTAACAATAACAACAACAACCATAAACAACAACAATCACAAACAACAAAAATAACAACGCAAGATAATGACTATTATACAGTATAGTCTGTTCAGCTGAAACTTGCAACTGATGCCTAGGGTCAGTTTGTAACAAGACTGCTATCGTATTTATATTCTGATAATTTAGGGAATAATAATTTTTGTGTTAATCTCTGATAGTTTCTGCACTCGGGGAGGCAAAAATCAGCTTGTGAAACGCACTGGTAACATAAACACGAGGAAGAGAGCAAAAATGAAAGTACAAAATTTCAGTGACATCCACCAACATGAAGTTACGGGGCGAGAAGAAATTGACGTGACTGAACTTTTCCATCAGGTTCGTGTTCTCTTTGTGATATTTTGGTACCAGACCGTTTCACAAACTGATTTTTTTTTTTCAATTGCGGAAATTATCAGAGATTAACACAGAAAAGTTAATATCCCATAAAATATCATTATGTAATTACGAAAGATTAAATGGTAAAGAACTGAAGTGACTCTTCCCGTGTGAATCCGTCAACCAATCAGCTGTCTTGTTACAAACTAACCCTAGGCCTCGGTTGCAGACTATAACTAACCTTAGTTTGTAAAGGTCAATCATAACATTAACGCATCACAGTCGACCATCACCTGTTCTTCTAATTTAAGTGATTTTAGGCAACGATTTTTTCCGTCTTTTTCATTTTTTTCTTCTCTGGGACCATTTTAGAAGGGCAGAAAACTCAATATTTTTTATCAGACACCAACGGAAAAAAAAACGTGATATAGAAGTAGTTTTTGTGGAGGGTTTTCCTTCGTATTTTCTCTTTCGGAAAAAATGAAAATTTTGTTTGCCCTCAGACGATCTCTCTTGAGTGGTCGGTTATATCAATAGAGTATAAGGGTTTAGTATGATATAGGGTTCAATAGGGTATACAGGTTTAATTTAGTATAAGAGTTTAATAGGGTATAAGGGTTCGATAGGGTATAAGGATTCATTAGGGTATAAGGATTCATTCAATAGGGTATAGGGGTTCAATGGGGTGAGATGGCAGGGTTGGGGTTCACCAGCAGAGTGGCAGGAAATAATGCATCCATAAATAGGGATTTTTCGTGTTCCGGGTTCGGTTTATTTCCCCTCCTCTGAGAACTGACATTTTTACCCCTACACTCCCACCATCCACAGTTTTTCCACTTAACAGTCAACATTTTTTTAAGCTAAAGAACAGGATTTTGTCTGCCACTAGTTTGGTCGATTTTTCCCTCTCCGAATGGATGTTTTTTCCTTACGAGTGTGTAGATTGTATTTATTTATTTATTTTTCACTGAAGCGAAATTCTTTTATTTATTTTTTTTTTGATCGACGACGGAACTCTTTTTGCTGTTGACACAATGTTTTTCTCTTTGCAGCGAGAGTGTGAAATGGTGTTGCAACAAGCGCCGGATGACACGACCTGTAAGGTGAGGGTGAATACCTATCTTTTTACCTGGGCTGGTGCTGGCCCAGGTAGTATTTCTGACGTTGTCAATGGAATTTTCGATCATTTGGGTGTTTTCCTGTAGTGTTTGCCGCTCCTGTGTGAGTCATGTGTTTTTATATTCTTGGTGTGAAAAGAACCGACAAAGCACGAAACATTCCATGGCTCATGCACGATCCGGATGAGTTTACGAATCAGCTCACGGTTTTAGTACGTGGGCTTGGCGTCTGTTATGACAGTTCAGGGCGGGATAGTCAACCCACGGTGTCAATCACGTGGGCCTGGCGTCTGTTATGACAGTTCAGGGCTGAATAGTCAACCCACGGTGTCAGTTCCTGGGTGTCACGGAAAAATGTGCGAACATGTTTCTTACCATAGAGTTCAGGTAGTACACCTTGATACTGGATGTTACACCAAGTTGTGGTGCATCGCTTCGTAAAATTTAACTCCACTTTCCGGCATTTAATGTGTTGTATACT
Source organism: Homarus americanus (assembly GCF_018991925.1). Taxonomy (NCBI): domain Eukaryota; kingdom Metazoa; phylum Arthropoda; class Malacostraca; order Decapoda; family Nephropidae; genus Homarus; species Homarus americanus. The sequence goes on along the minus strand of NW_024716703.1, from coordinate 1,708,778 downwards.
TGATAAATGATGATTTAATGAATTCAATTAATTTCCAACATCCATATAAGCTATTGGTTATATTTTGTCATAAATTATCAGTCATTACCTTTAGTAATTAATAAGATAGGGATCACAGGTATGGACAAATAATTGCATTTGAATTTATTTAGCAAGGTTCCATACACATTTACAATTTGCGTGGACATAAGAGTCATTCGCGCCACAATATAAGTAATGCTGTAAGGAGGGAGTTTGCCAGCCTGGGGACCCCACATTTAATTACGCTACTACTGGTTGGCTGATTAGGGACTTAATTCCTCAACACATACATTCACTTTACTGGGGAATATAACCACTTCGGTTCACTAGGCCAGCCTGGCTCGCTCTTGTTGCAGACAGGCCTTCACAAGTTATCTTTTTTTTTCATGGAGAATAATAAAGCCTTGGGTTTGGCACACTGTCTCGTGTCCTCAGGGCTGTACAGCGCCCCGTTCCCTGAAGGCAGGGGAGCAGGAGGTCTTAACTAACAAATGGTCTGGGGTCTACTGGCTTGCGAGTAAATGTCGTTGTGACGGGCGTGAGACACGATGGACAATATTACACTGTCCTACTGGGCCCCATAGATTTTTTTTTTTCTCCAGATTTGCCCAGCGAGGGGGCTAGTATATTGGGCACCCCCTTGCATCCTGTGCAAGGCAAAGCACAAAAGTGTTTACAGCGCCCAACAGGGAAGCATGCTGAGTTCATGCTTGCCTTCATGATTCATGCATTTTCCACACCTCGCTACTGGAATCTTGATTTAATCGTCATGCCTCGCCTGCGGTCTTACCTTCACGAAACAAACATTCAGGTCGGGTTGCCTGAGGCAGGCCTAACGCGGTCTGGCGAGGTCTCTTTTGACAGCTCAGAGTGGGATAGTCAACCCACGGAGAGTCACGTGGACCTCTACTGTAGAGTAACACCTTCTTTATCATCACAATCTCTCTTATACACCATCTCCTTTCTACATCACCATCTCTCTCCTACTTTACATCATCTTCTCCATCACCCATCATCATCATCATCATCATCATCATCATCATCATCATCATCATCATCTCCTTAATACCTCAGCAGACCGTCTTGAGAGCTGCTTGAGGTGTAGTAATAATTCACTGGCGTGTCTGGGGTGTTGTAAGTACTTCCTCCTCGCCCAGGCTATTGTCCTTCACCTCACCACAGTAACAATAAACGTCAGCTGCACACCACAGAGACAATGGCTCCACTTCTTAGCCTTTTAAAAGTAGGTTAATAAGTCCACGTCCTTTACGAGTTGGCTTTAAAAGCACAGGTTAATGAGACAATACCTGGCACCACTTACTTTAAAACACAGGTTAATGAGACAATACCTGGAACCACTTACCTTAAAACACAGGTTAATGAGACAATATCTGGCGCCATTTACCTTAAAACACAGGTTAATGAGACAATACCTGACACCACTTACCTTTAAACACAAGTTAATGAGACAGGTTAAGCCAAGAAAATAATACCTCGTTGCCACTTGACCGTCCAAAAAAATTTCGTTAACCACTTGGCTTGAGAAACAAACAAGACTATGCTATACGCCACTTAACGAGCACTTAGTAATACCGTGTTCATTAAGTAAGTGATCCTCTAATGTTTAAAAAAAGTGGCATTGTGTGTGTGTGTGTATTGACAGACAGACAGACAGACAGACAGACAGACAGAGGATGGACTGAGGAACTGATATTTAAGGGAAAGGAAGAAGAGACATTAATGAATATCACCATCAGAAAAGAGGATGTTCTTAAGAAGATAAATAAACTAAAGAAAACAAAATCCCCAGGGCCGGATGAAATTTTCCCTCGAGTCTTGAAAGAGTGTAGGGAACAGATTAGCGGACCCCTCTTAAACTTATTTACAAAATCATTAGACACTGGAGTTGTGCCAGACTTGTGGAAACAGGCAAATGTAGTACCCATATTCAAAAAGGGAGACAGAGCATCAGCGTCAAATTACCGGCCGATCAGTTTGACGTCAGTAGTGGGGAAATTTCTTGAATCAATTATAGCAGATAGCATCCGATCGCATCTAAAGAAAAGTAAATTAATCTACGACTCTCAACATGGGTTTACAAAGGGAAAATCTTGTCTAACAAATCTGCTAACGTTTTTTAGGAAAGTCTTCAAGGTAGTAGATAATGACGAAAATTACGATGTTATTTACTTAGACTTTAGCAAGGCATTTGACAGAGTGCCGCATCAGAGGCTTCTAAGAAAATTAAGGCTCATGGTATCGAGGGGAAAGTTTTAAATTGGATAAAATCATGGCTCACCGATAGAACGCAGAGGGTCAGCGTAGATGGTGTTAAATCTGAGTGGGGCCGTGTAACCAGTGGGGTTCCCCAGGGGTCAGTACTAGGCCCACTCTTGTTCATAATCTACATAAACGATCTAGATACTGGGATCAGCAATGACATAAGCAAGTTTGCGGATGACACCAAAATAGGGCGGCAAATTAATTCAGGGCAGGATGCAAATGCATTACAGGAGGATCTAAATAAACTACAGGGGTGGTCTGAAAAATGGCTAATGAAGTTCAACACCAGCAAGTGCAGCGTACTTAATATTGGAAGAACAAATACTTATAATGTATACAGCCTTAACAACATCAACTTAGAGAAGTCGACTTGTGAAAGAGACCTAGGGGTACTTGTAAGCCCGGACCTACGGCCTAGAAAACAGTGCGTTAATGTTCGAAATAAGGCAAACAGAGTATCGGGTTTTATATCTAGAAGTGTAAGTAACAAGAGTGCAGAGGTCTTATTGCAACTATATCTTGAGCTATTCAGGCCGCACCTCGATTATGCGGTTCAGTTCTGGTGCCCCTATTATAGAATGGATATAAATTCACTAGAGTCGGTACAGCGAAGAATGACAAAAATGATTCCGGGACTTAGAAACCTTCCATATCAGGATAGGTTAAGGAAACTTAACTTGCATTCCCTAGAAAGACGAAGAGTGCGGGGAGATATGATAGAAGTATTTAAGTGGGTGAAAGGAATCAATAAAGGGGATATAGATAAAGTTCTTATAATATCCGAGCAGGATAGGATTCGGAGCAACGGATTCAAGTTGGATAAGTTTAGGTTTAGGAGGGAGATAGGAAGAAACTGGTTCACAAATTGAGTGGTGGACGAGTGGGACAAGCTTAGCAACTTTGTAATAAGTACGGGAACTTTGGAAAGTTTCAAAAGGAGGCTAGATAGATTCATGGATGATAGAGAGTGGTAGTAACTCTCGACAGGAGCTGCCATGCACAGGCCAACCGGCCTATTGCAGACTCCTTATTTTCTTATGTTCTTATGTTCTAATGAACACACAACTTCTTCCTCCGGTTTTTTCCTCTTTACTTTCCTCCCTCTCTTTCACCTCCTCTGCACCTTCACCCTCCTCTTCTTCATCCTCCTCCTCTTCATCCTCATCCTCTTCATCCTCCCCCTCTTCTTCACCTTCCTCCCCCTCTTTACCTTCAGCCTTCTCCTCCTCCTCCTATTTACCTTCACCCTCCTCTTCCCTTTAATCTTTTTCATCTTCATCCTCTTCCCTTTCCTCTTCCTTTTTTACCTTCCTCCTCCTCCTCCTCTTCACCTTCATCAACCTCTTCCTCCTCCTCTTCACCAAAAGACGAAAAATAACCCAACAAAACACTGTGTTAATTCCTGGCCAAGAGGCGCCTCACTTATCCTTGGCACTGTGGACCACTTGTTGACGATCAAGGGGTGCCACGGACTCTTATAGGCACTGAGGGAAGGGTGGCGAGATGGAGGGAAAGGAGGGAAGGTTGGGGGAGAGGCAGGGAGCAAAGGTGGGGAGAGGGAAGGTGGGGAGAGGGAGGGAGGAAAGGAGGGAGGGTTGGGAGAGAGGCAGGGAGGAAATGTGGGGAGATGGAGGGAAAAGGAGGGGAGGTTGGGGAGAGGGCAGGAGGAAAAGGTGGGAGAGGGAAGGTGGGGAGAGGGGAGGGAGGAAAGGTGGGGAGATGGAGGAAAGGAGGAAGGTTGGGAGAGAGGGAGGAAGGAGGAAATGTGGGGAGATGGAGGGAAAGAGGACAGGGGAGAGAGGGAGTGGAGGGAGGAAATGTGGGGAGATGGAGGGAAAAGGAGGGACGCAGGGGAGAGAGGAAGGGAGGATAGGAGGGGAGAAAGGGAAGGATAGAAGGAAGGAAGGAAGGAGGGGGAGGAAAAGGAAAGAAAGAGGATAGGAGGAAAGGAAAAAGGAAGGAAATAAGGAGGGATTAATTAAGGGAGGAAGGAAATAAAGAGGGGAGGAAATAAGGAGAGAGAGAGAGAGAGATGGAAATTACGGAGGGGGGGGGGAGGAAAGGCGAAAGAGAAGAAATGGAGTAGATAAAGGCATATGGTGGACGTCTAATTACTAACGCTCTCCATAAAGTGAAATTAGCAAGTTTTTAATTCGGATTTGCATGTAATTGGCATGGCGAATTAATTTTCTCTCTCTCTCTCTCTCTCTCTCTCTCTCACACACACACGGGGAGCAGAGACCTGGTTGACGTAATCACTTTTCCCAATGGTTAAACTTAATTATATGGAGATGAGGTTTGTGGCCCCGCCTTGTCCAGCGTTCTGAGTGGTGGGGTTGGTGTGGTGGGGTTGGTGGTAGGGTTACATGTTGGGGGAGTGGTGGGGGGTGTTGGGGGAGTGTTGGGACTTACGTGTTGGGGGATGGGTAAGGGAGTGGGGTAGGGGAATGTCGTAAAGGAGTGGATGGGTGTGTGGGTTGGGCTAATACATTCAGTACCCTGCCGCCCTGTTACCTCACAACGGGGTTTTCTGTCTCCCAGTGTCACATTGCTCACCCAGCTGGCCATTCTCATTTCGGCTCGCTCAGGCCTGTGTATGTCATCCTATTTAACCTCTCATATTTCACTGCCATACAGCATCCCACTTCTCACGGTGGTTGAGTACATCATCCTCCAGGCACCTCTGACTCCTGCAACTGAACCAGGTAGCAGAACTCGCCGACACAGTCCAGGGATATAGCCCAGTGTTGAGTTTCTCCCACCTTAGTAAGACCACATGATTACCTGTGCAAACAGAGAGTTCTGTCTCTTGTAATTTTTAATGTTGTACGTTGGTACGTGCTTAAAGACTTTCGTTGTTGAAGCACAGTAAAAACATTATAACAACAACTGCCGTGCATACGGAACACATCTTGTGTGTTCACCGTCCACACTCACTGCATATTGTTGAGTTGCTACTAACACCCTTCTTATGGGCAGTACATGGCCACTTTCCACGACTAATCATTACTTTTGGTTTCTTCATTTTCACTCTCAAGCCGTTTGACTCTTTCCCATCCTTAAATTTCTTAAATTTCTCCAATGCCCCTTCAGTACTACCTGCCATCAGCACTAAGTCATGAGCATACAACAGCTTCCAGGGCAGACAGTTCTACAGCACCATAATATTGCCTCCAGCACCATGATAGATAGACGGAGGCTCAAGGCAGACCTCAAATTGCTCACTTTCCTCACCATTAACACTGACAGCGGTTTCTGATCGCCCATAAAATGCCATACCCACCAGGTAAGATAAGCTGGAGGTACTAATCTTCATGTGATTCTTTAAGGAAGATGTTAATGGTAATCACTGTGGTGTGCTGGGTCAAGTGACTGTCTCTCACTGAAATTAGGGTTAGGTTGCAGGTTTCCTGTGCTTGACTTATCGAGACTCAAGATAATAGTGGTACTTGGCAACGTGGACTAGTCTACCGTGGTATACCCTGAAGCTACTCCCAGCATGAGGCGGGGGGGTGGGGGAGAGACATCACCCCCACCTGTGGTTTGATAATGACTGGGAAATTATTATCAAGTGAGAAATCCCAGGTTCAAATCATCTTAATTTACGTAGACTGTACAGCCATTGTCACCGATGGTCTAGAATTATCGCCGCCTTAGATATTGTTGAGCGCTTGAAAATGTTTGACATGTTGATAATCATTAATAATCAAAAGCATCGAAATGTTAGGTGTTTGAAAGTAATACATACAATAATCACTATACCTCACGATGATGCAAAAATTTTAGTCTCCGAAATTCTTGATCGCTTAACAACGACGAAATTATCTAACTGCAGAATGTCGTACTTTTAGATAATCGTAAATTACCCAAAACCCAGAAACTTCGGCCACTTATAAAAAACTACGAAATTATTTTACAGTATAATTGTGAATTACTAAAATAAGTATAAATAATAATCCACAAAAATAATCCTAAATTACATTCTACTAATATAATCATAAATATTCAAAACCTCAACATCTTGAAGTCGACGAAATATTGAAAATATCAAAATAATTCAACTCGGCAGAATACCTGACGACCTGTGCTTGACGTTCACGAGTTGACGACCATCAGAAATTATCCCAAATCTGCGAAATCTTGATCTTTTGACAACAACGAAATTATTGAACGCTGCAGAATGCTGAAGAATCAACTCTGCCGGTGAGAAAAGGTGATGTATTTGGGGTAAGAGAGTTTCTCTTCTTCTCTGTCAGCACACGACAAAAACATTTCGCATCATCTACAATATGAGAGAGAGAGAGAGAGAGAGAGAGAGAGAGAGAGAACTGTATTATGACTGGTTGATCCTTCTTGATACATCGAGTGAGTGTGTTTTGTCTGTTTCTTCGATGTCTGCTGTCCCTGTGTGTGTGTGTGTGTGTGTGTGTGTGTGTGTGTGTGTGTGTGTGTGTGTGTGTGTGTGTGTTTAATCTACTGAGAGAGAGTTTGTATAATACACCCACGGTATTCCTGACTTTCTTAACTAGATATTACTGGAGATAGTCTATGAAATGTCAAGTCTTTAAAAAATAGACATTTTAACAATAATACAACGTTTAGCGTACACACACACACACACACACACACACACACACACACACACACACACACCCTCCCGTAGTGCTATATTACCTTGCAAATAAGTTCCCGTGTTAAACTGGAGTCATCCTCAGAAGTCAGGAGTCACACTTAAGTATTATGCTGTCGAGGGGGAGCCTGCCTTCTCCTTCTCCTCATCTACCCTTAGGCTGTAGTCTCACTTGAGGAGTATATTGTCGAGGGGGAATTTCCTTTCCTCCCCCTCGAGGCTGAAGTCGAGCTCATAAAATCGAAATTCATTTAAAACTTGACGGAAAGTTAAACTGGACGGGGTCATAAGTGACGCCAGATTCGCACCAAACTCTCTCCTAAATTCGCTTGACTTTGGAGCGAATTCGGTCAAATGAATTCTTGAAGATGTTGAGGGTATTTGTTCTTGTTTAGTCTCTGTCTGTCTGTCTGTCTGTCTCTGTCTGTCTGTCTGTCTGTCTGTCTGTCTGTCTGTCTGTCTCTGTCTGTCTGTCTGTCTGTCTGTCTGCTGATTCAGATATACACCCCATTCTAGTGTATATTTTCTGTATTATCCGACTCAGTAATACACGACAGATCGCCCACCCTCACCGACCAGCGACCAGACCCCTCACCGACCAGACCCCCATTCCGACCAGACCCCCCACCCTGACCAGTGACCAGACCCCTTCAACCCCACACTGACCAGACCCCACCCCTCACCGACCAGGACCAGACCCCCACCCTTCCCTGACCAGACCCGACCAGACCCCCACCTCCCCCACCCTCACCGACCAGACCCCCCACCCTTCCAGACCCCCCACCTGACCAGACCCCCACCCTTCCGACCAGACCCCCCCACCCTTCACGACCAGACCCCCACCCTTCACCTGACCAGACCCCCCACCCTCACCGACCAGACCTCACTTCCCCTGACCAGACCCCCACCCTCACCGACCAGACCCCCCCCCTCCTTCCTGACCAGACCCCCCCTCCCCGACCAGACCCCCCCCCAGACTGACCAGACCCCCCACCTTCCCTGACCAGACCCCCACCCCTCCCCTGACCAGACCCTCACCCATCCCTGACCAGACCCCACCCCTCTCTCCGACCAGATCCTCACCCCTCTCCCGACCGACCCCCCCTCACCCCCAACCTCGACCAGACCCCCACCCTCCCTGAACAGACCCCCACCCCTCTGCCCGACCAGCCCTCACCCTCCCCGACCCCTCCCCTCTCTCCGACCAGATCCTCACCACCCCTCTCACCCAACCCGACCAGACCCCCCTCCCCTGAACAGACCCCCCACCCTCTCTGCTCCGACCAAATCCCTCACCCCTCTCTCGACCAGACCCCCACCCCTCTCTCCGACCAGATCCCTCACCCCTCCCCGACCGGCCCCTCACCCAACCCCGACCAGACCCCTACCCGTCCCTGAACAGACCCCCCACCCCTCTTGCCTGACCAAACCCCTCACCCCTCTCGCCGACCAGACCCCCACCCCTCCGACCAGATCCCCACCTCCCCCGACAGACCCCTCACCCAACCCCTGACCAGATACTCCCCACCCTCCCCTGACCAAACCCCCACCCTCTCTCCGACCAGATACCCCACCCTCCCCTGACCAAACCCCCACCCTCTCTCCGACCAGATCCCCTCCCCGACAAGCACCCATCCCCAACCAGACCCCACCCCTCAGACCAGACCCTCACCAGACCCCTCACCCTCCCAGACCAGACCCCTCACCTCCCAGACCAGACCCTCACCCACCAGACCTCCCACCCTCCCCCGACCAGACCCCCAACCCTCCCCGACCAGACCCACAACCCCTCCCCGACCAGACCCCACCCCTCTCTCCGATCAGATCCCTCACCCCTCCCAGACCATATCCCTCACCCCTTCGTGTGTATGATGTATGTATGCACTATCGCGTGTATGATATGTGGCACCTTCTTTTTCGTGTGTATGATGCATGTATGAACCTTCGTGTATATGATGTATGATATGTGGCACCTTCCCTTTCGTGTGTATGATGCATGTATGAACCTTCGTGTGTATAATGTATGTATGGTTCTTCGTGTGTATGATTCATGTATGAACCTTCGTGTGTATGATGCATGTATGAACCTTCGTGTGTATGATGTATGTATGAACCTTCGTGTGTATAATGTATGTATGATTCTTCGTGTGTACGATTCATGTATGACCCTTCGTGTGTATGATGCATGTATGATCCTTCGCGTGTATGATGTATGAGGGATAGTCTTAGATCCACACACTAGCTCTTCCCTCCCAGGAGAGCTTTGTTAGACACTGATTCCTATAGGCGACGACTGAAGGTTCTCGTATCTGTGTATGTATATAAATGTACAGAAAGCTCTTATTGGACGTGTTTGCAGGAGGAGGAGGAGGAGGAGGAGGAGGAGGAAGAAGAAGAAGAAGAAGAAGAAGAAGAAGAAGAAGAAGAATTATTATTATTTATCCCCTGTCTGTTGTTTCCTTGAACCCAACAGAGTTTATGGTAAGGTTATTCTTTGTGGGTTCTCTTGGTGGTGTCAGATTATCTCTCTCATCTCTTGTTTCTTTTTCGTCTCATCATATATCAGTTTACCCGGATCTACACGCTCATGCAGGCTGCCTAGTAACGCACCAGATCGCCACGACACTTCCATTAATCGTGCATCAAGACAGTGAGGTGGTGGGAGACACGGCAGCTCGGCTCTGAGGGTACATTTTTGAGGGGAAACTCACGCTAAATTTGCGATCCAGTGTCATTTGTCGCATCCCGTGGTCGTTTGGTGGCAGGTGAGGACGACGCTTCGGACTGTAGGTGGTGGCAGCGACAGATAACGGCGAGGATTAAGATATTAGTAGGGCCCTAAAATGTTGTTGAGCCCGTCACCTGATTCCATTTACCTCTCTACCAAGCAGTAATTGGGAACCTGGATGTTAATCGATTTGCGGATCGTGTTCTGGGGTAATGGTTAGCCAGTGCAGTTGGCGAGTTGTCCGGTCTCTTTGGATTATTCTTTGACACTGGGTTATACAGCTCGTTAAATTAGGGAGTGGTTGTTGTACTGACGACAGCTTCTACTTCTAAAACAAATTCTCGCTAAGGTGGCTCTTGGGCTGACCAGCTTTTAACACGAGGAAGATATTTTGAGAACTGTATTTTGAATTATTGATTTATCCTGCAGGCGGTGGCTAGTTTATTGTGCACCCCATCCCTTTCCTTTGCCCGGTAGTGCAAATAGGATGACAGAGCAAAGGTCACGGAGGGTTCTTGTTAGCCTCATTGAGTTTTACAGACTGTGTTTAGTGCCTAGTGTGTCATAGTCTTTACAAAGTGGTTGATTAATCTTCTTGGTATAAAACATAGATACACTCTTAAGATATTACTTACCTTACCATTATATATAGTTAGAAAGGTGTGGCCACGTGAGCTTTGTTGGTGTAGTTGTATGTATATATATATATATATATATATATATATATATATATATATATATATATATATATATATATATATATATATATATATATATATATATATACAGCACCGTGTATATATGTTTACTAATATAAGATGTACTGTTTATTGGCATTAAGCTTGTAGACAAAAACAAATTAGATAACCTTCATTAGTAATTAGTAATGTGGATTTAACTGATAGTAATTACTTAACTGTCATCAGATTTAAGATTATTATTTACTCCAATATTTAGCGAATTACCTGTGGCTGTCTGTCGCAATAGTGAGTATGATGACTGTACAGCATCTCCCTGACCCTCCGAGTTGATATCACTCCACCACAGTCACCTCACACCCCAGTTACTCCTGTTATTAGTGTGAGGATTATCTTGCTGATTAGATAATTAGGGACACCCCGGGGTAATTACCTGGTGAGTGGGTCATTAGGTCGCTGCTGCCTATTTCCTCTTAATTAATTCCGAGTTGATTACTTGGCTGTGTGAGGACAGGTGAGTAGAGGTGTGAGGTCTGCTGGCTGTTTTGTGTCGGGGTGACGCCTGAGAGAGAGAGAGAGAGAGAGAGAGAGAGCATCTATATTACGACGTGTAGAATAATAATAATAATAATAATAATAATAATAATTTACGGTTTATTGAAAGAGTATAGCAGTCGGAAGGCTGAAAATATACAGTTACATAATTTGGGAATGGGTCTCTTGATTGACAGATAAAATACAAGTAACATAAGTGATACAAATTTGATATATAATCACTAGGTGGGGAGAAGCTCAAACTACAGGGCATTTCAACGATTACAAAGGTACTCAAACTATCCAACCAGGAGCGAACTCGTAACAATGGTTTTAAATTAGACAAATTTAGATTTAGGCGGGAAATAGGTAAACACTGGTTTGGAAACAGAGTAGTGGATGAATGGAACAAGTTACCAAATATCATCATTTACTCGAATACGCTGAATAGCTTCAAACATAGGTTGGATGCTTATATGAGCAATAGGGGTTGGGTGTAAACGGGACTGCCCAGTATGGGCCAATAGGCCCGCTGCAGTTTCCTCCATTCTTGTGTTCTTATGTTCTTATGACAAAAACCCAGTGGACAAAATCCCAGTGGACAAAATCCCAGCGGACAAAATCCCAGCGGACAAAATCCCAGCGGACAAAATCCCAGCCTCTTATCCCAAAAGTGGACAAAAACCCAGTCTCATATAAGATTAATTAATAAGATTAGGTGTAAAGACCATTCGCCTGTTATCATATTAATAATATGATATTATATTATATTATATTGTATTAAGGTATCGTATACAATTTTTATGTGTGGCAAAAAAAAAAAAAAAACACGACAAAATAATAACACCTATGATTGTTGTTCCATAACAGCATAAGAACGTAAGTTGCTTAATCCTACTGTTCATCCATTTTGGTTCGTTCTTGGTTGACCTAAATTGTTTCATAGGGATGTAATCTCTTTGAATTTCCTTAAGGGTGTCTACAAAATAATTATACTCTTCATCTAAATTTGTACTAATTTCTGGGAGACCTTGAGAACTGTTACCTGTTTGGGATTTAAGCGGACCTCATCTTCAGTTAATCTGACCTCAGAGTAGCCACCGGGACTGACCTGACCTGTCAGATTAACTCGATTAATTTGTTTTTTTTAAATATGAGACTTTTATTTATACGACTGGGATTTTGTCCACTTTTGGGATAAGAGGCTGGGATTTTGTCCGCTGGGATTTTGTCCGCTGGGATTTTGTCCACTGGGATTTTGTCCTGTAACCCATTTCAACATAGTGACAGTGCAAAAAGGAGAGATTGACTAGGAGTAAATACACTGGTTGATTAAGAGTTGTTGATAAATTTTACAATTGTTGGGACTGGGCTGTTCTTGTAGCGATCAGTTCGTGCTCGTATGGGCTGGATGCGGTTGTGGTGTCGAACAGCAATTCGCGGACGAGGGATCTCGGGTGGAAGTAGGAGCCGGTGTCGAGGATGGTGCAGAAGCTTCTCACCAAATTTGCAGATGAAGTCGTGGTGATGGTCAGTGAGAGCCGAGAGGGTCAGACATAACACGTGTAGAGTGACGTATATAGAGTCAGGTATGTAGAATAGAGGTGTGTGTGTATGTGTGTGTGTGTCATGTGTTTGACAGGTGTAAAGGTGATTCAATATAGATATATAAATAAAGTATTAGGTACAGTATAATACGAATAGGGTGACGCACCCATTTGAAGTCAGGAACGTAAAGTGAACCTTATACTAGAGTGACGCTCCTACAGTACAACATGTCTAGGGTGACGAGCATTAGACAAGACGAGACTCCCATTGTTCTGAAGGAGAGGCTCAAGGAACACATTTTTTTTCCATTATACAGTAAAAAAAAAAGTATCGTGCCAAGGAAGAAGGAACGTGACTCTGTATGTCCTTTGATGTTGGTCTTTTCTGGGAAATTAACTTTTGATGTTAACAGGAAGTTGGATGAAACGGGGAGCTTATCAAACATTAATAACGCAGGTTTTTTGGGGGTGAGGGGTATGAGGGGGTGGAGGGAGAGGGGTGAGGGTTAAGTGGGAGGGTGGTGAGGGGGTTTGAGAGAGGGTGGGGCGTTAAGGGGGAGGAGTGGAGTGGAGGGGGAGAGGGTGAGGTTCAGGGGTGAATGGAGGGAGAGAGGGCGTTAAGGGGGAGGAGTGGAGTGGAGGGGGAGAGGGTGAGGTTCAGGGGTGAATGGAGGGAGAGAGGGCGAGGAGGTGAAGGGAGAAGGGGTTTGAGAGGGGATTGGTGAAGGGAGAAAGACTGAGGGAGAGGGGGGTTGAAGGGGTGGATGGAGGAGGTGGTGAGGGGAGGGGTAACTCTCCATATTCGAAATTGTTTCTAAAGTTTTCTCCTTTCTCTTCCTTTGGGCGCCTCTTTCTCTCACTACCCATCCCTTTCTCTCTCCATTTCTTCCTTTTTCCTCGTTATCCCTTCTACTTCCTCATCTACCCGTGAAATTACAGTGATAGCACCCTCGTGAATATAACCTATATTATTAATGAATTTGACCTATAATATTATCCCCTTTGTGTATGAACCTCTGTCCTGTGTGGCAGTGAGAAGTGATACCACCCTCAGTGTCAAGACCTGACTGAATTACTCACAATAGGCAAACTGTACTACAAGCTTTGTCAGTAAAGTTGTTAAACTTACCTATACTACACGTATAATTATCTTTTCCTACCTCTCCTTGTTAGCCCTTCCTTCTCTCTCTCCCTCTTTCTGTTTTTCTGTGTGTGTGTGTGTGTGTGTGTGTGTGTGTGTGTGTGTGTGTGTGTGTGTGTGTGTGTGTGTGTGTGTGTGTGTGTGTGTGTGTGTGTGTGTGTGTGTGTCTGTGTGTGTGTGTTCTGTGTGTGTGTGTGTGTTTCTCTAATTCTCATGACTGTCAGCCTGTCTCTTGTTCTTCTGCCTCCGTCTTTCTATCTATGTCTCTCTCTCTCTGTTTATCTGTATCTGTCTGTCTGTCTGTCTGTCTGTCTGTCTCTCACCTCGGGGACGCCATTAAAGGGAGTGAAGCAGGGGTGAGCCACAGCCAACTATTAGCCTTAACCCCTTGTCCAAATGACCTCCCTCCCTCCTCCCTCCCTCCCTCTTCCTCCTTCTCCTCCTCCTTCCCCCCCCTCCCTCTCCTTCTCTCCCTCCTTCTCTCCCTCCCTCCCTTCCTCATCTCTCAACAGCTACCCCGTCACCTCCTTCCCTGACACACTAAATTCAATTACCAGTTTTGTTGTCATACTTTAAGAATGAAAAAAAATATATTCGATTTGGCATAGTTACTGTTTTAGTGGGTGTAGCATAAAGGGAGTGTGTTGGGCTGTGGGTGTTGGGCTGTGGATGTTGGGTTTGTGGGTGTAGAATGTGGTAGTTAGGTGTGTGGGTGTTAGTTGGGTGGTGGGTTTGAATTGAATTTGGATTTTGCCGCGGACAGAAGCTAGTTTTTTGTGCACCCCATACTCATCCTGTGAGTGGTAGCGCGAAAAAGATTACAGAGTATAGGTCACAAAGGGTGTTTACCAGACTCCAGTGATTTTGATATTATGGTAATGAATGTTACAGAGTATTTCCAGTACATTGTTTGTTTAAATTCGGTACATAGACGTTGATTAGGTACTAGATGCAAAGTGTGGATACAGCCTTAGTATATCAGCTATCTTGTCATCAGAGATAAAGTGCTGTACCATTACATACACAGTGTGCTTGGATCTATCCCTATAAGGTTCTATTTTTTCACAGTCTAAGACGTAGTGTTGGAGTGTGTGGCCATATGTTTGGCCACACACTTTACATTTAGTTTTGTTCACATCTGCCTGAGGGACTTACTGCCAGAGGTACTTATATCCTAACCTTAGTCTAGCGGTTACAACATCTTGTAATCTAGTGATCTTGTTACTTGCTCCATATACATGTTTAACTTGATACATCTCATCATGGTAAACAGTGGATTGGCTAGTGCCTGTGTGCACTTGTCTACTGGCTTCAAATTCATCAGAAAGTTCTTCACTAATTACAGTTTTTAAGGTTCTGTTTGGCAGTCCCAGATTGTACTCAACATTGTCATTGTTGGACGCGAGTTTAGCTAAGTTACCAACCTTATCATGTTGACTAATGCCTATGTGAGAGGAGATCCACAGCAGCTTGATCCTGATACCCCCGTCAACAAGACACATATGCTTGTGTCTGGCTTCAGAGACAAGTGGGTGACAATCTGAGTTTAGGGT
Organism: Homarus americanus; assembly: GCF_018991925.1. Classification (NCBI taxonomy): domain Eukaryota; kingdom Metazoa; phylum Arthropoda; class Malacostraca; order Decapoda; family Nephropidae; genus Homarus; species Homarus americanus. Next base: position 1,693,643 of record NW_024716703.1, on the reverse strand, counting down.
ATCAAGAGCAAGTAGTGAGGATAAGGAGTCAGTGATAATGAGACTGTCAGTGGCAGCGTCTTCAACAAGTTTCAGGGCTGTGAGTATGGTAAATAGTTCAGTGTGTAGAGTGATGACCAGTTACTAATTCTAGCTCCTTTCTCTATTACATTACCGTTAGGCTGAGTCACAATGACAGCACTTCCAGTCCTCCCACAGACAGTGTTAAGGGAGCCGTCAGTGTTGTAGGTGCGGGTTTGTGGGAGTAGGGTGTTGGTTTGTATTTTGGCTGTGATGGTGTTGTGGGTTTGAGTGCGAGTGTTAGTTGGGTGTATGGTTGAGGAGGTGTGTGGGTGTTAGTGAGTGAATGTGTTACTCTGGTCTGCGAGTTAAATTAATGTGAGGTTACCATCATCATCATCATCATTCTTATTCCTCAGTACCGCATAACCTACTACAATATTCACCACATATCCACATTTAGTTACTACCATCATCGCCATCACCGAAATCACTCTCAGCATCACCACCACCACTATCGCCTCCAATGTCACCACCACCGCCACCATTACTGTTACCATCATTAGTTTCACCACTTCCATGACTACTATAATATATAATGGTTGGCCCTCGTGTAACGAGGATGGCCGGCCCAAGGGCCACCTAGGTGTGAATTTGTTTAAGGTGTAGAAGCTGTCGCCAACACAACCACCACACCCTGAGTTAGCGAATTGCATGACCCAGTGTCAAGGAATAATAGTCCGAGAAGACCGGACAATTCGCCAACTGCACTGGTTAACCATTACCCCGGAACACGATCCGAAAATCGTTTAACATCCAGGTTCCCAATTACTGCTTGGTAGACAGAGGCAAACGGCGTAAAGAAATTTGCCCATAGTTTCACCCTGCCCGGGGATCGAACCCAGGTCCACTCGTTTGCGAGGCGACCATTACACCACAGGTCGCCATATTATCTCCACCACCACCATAGACATCAACAAGCCCACCCCCCATCTATAACCTAACCCACCTCGACCCTCTCCTCTAATCGCACAGGGCCAGACACCTTGACCCTCCGAACGTTACGTCTATGATTACTGCTCGTGGTATTACGATCAATATTACCAATGGGATTAATCTGTGTAGTCTCTCTCACTAGTGTCTCGCATCTCTTAAAATAAATTACTTTGAATATTACAGTTAATTTTTGTTTATCGTCGCCATTTAGGATGAATAATTAAATTGGGTTTGTTTATAACTCAGTTTAGGGGGTGAGTCAGGGAGTATTTCCATCGTGGTGTTTACGTTTCTGAGAATCGGAAAACATGCGGATTTGTCGTACGTGGAAAGGTAAACACAAGCGCTGCGGCGGCTTTTATTTGCGCATGACGGAGTGGTTCATTACACAGTTTTATAGCGTGAGAACTTTGTTGAGACCATTAATAATAACTCCACCTAATTTATTTTATTATTATTATTATTATTTTTTTTTGGGTGGGGTATGAGGTAATAGGCTGTTATAACGCGTTTAATTAGCTTGTTAAGCACGTTAGTCTGGGAACTTTTTCACGAGTTCAACTTATCACAAGCAAGGACGGCAAGTGTGTTTAAGTTGCTTGTTCGTGGACTGGTGTGTGTGTGTGTGTGTGTGTGTGTGTGTGTGTGTGTGTGTGTGTTGGTTTGGTCGATATTGTCGCTGTTTTGGTTGCTGTTAGTTGCTGTTGTTATTTTTATTGTTATTTGTTCCTGATTGTTATTGTTGTTTCTGTCGTAGTTCTTGTTGCCATGTTGTGATTGTTATTTTGTTATTGTCGTTAATAATGTGTTGTTGTTATTGTATTACTGTTATTGTTGTTGTAGTTTTTGTTTTCATTATTATTTTTATTATTATTATAGTTATTGCGGTATGTTATTATCGTTGTTATTGTAGTGGTTGTTATTGTATCGGTTGTTATGGTTGTGGTTGTTATTGTATCGGTTGTTGTGGTTGTTATTGTATCGGTTGTTATGGTTGTGGGTGTAGTTATGGACGCTACACCTGCAGGCTTAGGTGGTGTGTATATTTAACGATAGGCAAATGGTGTACCTGACTGTACCAATACTGGCGAAACAAGAAAAGGAAAATGTTAATAACCAGATTCTGCGTTCACAAGAAGTCGTGCACGCGATACATATACGAAGGGTCCTCAAATAATCGCATCGTATCGCTTCCCATTCTATCTCATTTCATACCCTTCCATCCCATTCCGTTCCATCTCTTACCCTTCCCATCATCTCCCTACCCATCTCATCCCTCCCCATCCCACACCCTTCCGCCTCATCCCGTCCCATCTCTTACCATCCCATCCCATACCGTCCCATCCCATACCGTCCCATCTCATACCGTCCCATCAAATCCCATCCCATCATCCCTGGGGTTAAAATAAATTGATTGCATCTTCTTATCAAACACTGTCCGAAAAGATCTTTGAGGGAAGGGGTTGAGAGGGTTAGGTTAGGTTAGGTTAGGGACAGTAAAGATTCGGTTAGCTGTGTTCACGGGATCGGGTTCGGCTCCGGAAATGAATGAATCCCACCCAGTACAGTGGATGAACACAGAGACCTTCACTTAGGGTGGTTGTATACAGTACATGTGTTCCAGTGTGTGTGTGTGTAGGGAGAGTAATTGGTTATCTTTCTTTCTCTCTATCTCTCTCTCTCTCTTTCTTTCTTTCTTTTTGTATCTATCTCCTCTCTATCTCCTCTCTCTCTATATATAAATATCCTCTCTCTCTCTCTCTCTCTCTCTCTCTCTCTCTCTCTCTCTCTCTCTCTCTCTCTCTCTCTCTCTCTCTGTCTTAAACACTTCCCTTTACTAGAAAGTAGATCATGCTTCAGTGTCACTTGTTTCCTCCCTTCCCCTCCTTGCTCACTTCCTCTTTTCTCCCAACTCTCACTCACTGTCTCTCTCTCTCTCTCTCTCTCTCTCTCTCTCTCTCTCTCTCTCTCTCTCTCTCTCTCTCTCTCTTTCTCTCTCTCTCTCTCCTCCCCCTCCCCTCTCTCTTCTTCCCCTCTACATCTCCCCTTTCCCCTCTCTATCCCTTTCTCTTTCCCACTCTTCTCCCCGTTTCCTTCCCCCTACCCCTCTCTCCTTTCCTCCTCTCTTCCTCCCCCCCTTACCTTCCTCTTTTGCCACTTTCCCTCAACCCCATTCGTGTTCCCCTCTCCCTGTCCCCACATTCTTTCCCTTACCTCTCTCCGCCTATCTATCCTTCTCCTTGCCCTTTCGCCCCTCTATCCTTCCTCCCCCTCTCCCTCTCCCCCCTACCTTTACCACTTTCCTTTAATTTCCTTAACTTCCTCATAGGAAATGGAGTAGGCAGTGTGAGGCTCTGTAGGCTTCTTTACACACACACACACACACACACACACACACACACACACATTCATTCACTCACTTTAACACACGTAACAACAACAACAACAACAAAAACAACACTCACTGAACACCCTCTCACACGCTCTCACTTTCAGCTTCCATATTCAGTCTCTCCCTAACTCTCACTTTTATCGCCCACACTCACTCTCACCCCTACACATTCATCCCCAACTCGCTCTCACCCCCACACTCTCACTTCAATTCACTCTCACCCATATACTGTCACCCCAATTCACTCTCACCCCCCACCTCTCACTTAATTCCTCTCACCCACTTATCTTCTGTCACCCCAATTCCTCCTCCCACCCCCCCACCTCTCCTTCAATTCACTCTGCCCTCTCACTTCAATTCACTCTCACCCCCACACTCTCACTTCAATTCACTCTCACCCCCACACTCTCACTTCAATTCACTCTCACCCCCACACTCTCACTTATCACCCGTTATTTCCACAAGTTCTTTCTGCTCTTACTGTCACACACTCAAGCCCCGATAGACTCACACACAATTCACTCTCTCATATATTATTTCTCCCCGTACACTCACTGTCACACTCTCCCAGAACACACGCACACACCTTAACACCTGTCTCTGATGAAGTACAGGTGTTTGTCTGACAGTGTCGGTGTATGTGGGTGGGGGAAATTCATAACCCGTGTCCTCCCTGCTTCCTACCATCCCACTCGAACCACCCCTCTCCCCCTTCCATTACATTGTTACTTATTTTACCACCCACCTGTCCCTCCTACCTCGTCCCCATCTCCCTCCCACCCATCCCTCACCTTCCTATCACCCCACCATTCACATCACCTTCCAACCAACCCCCTTTCCCTCCCACTCATTCTCCCACCACCACCCAGTCACTCATTTCACCCCCACCCGACGTCCTACCATCCACCCTTCCCTCCCCCCTTCTCATCACCCCGTCAATCACACCATCCTCCTTCACCCCTACTCCGTCTCCCCTCCCCCTCTTCCTCCCCATCACGAGCGGACATACCACTCAGATTGTCAAAGTTGATGTTGATTGAGATGGAGTAATGGTTGATGCAGAAGGTTGTCGACCCTCCCTTGGCGTTCCCCAACACAGATGCCAAGACACCATACGTCTGCCTATCGTTTTTGATTCCCCTCACATCCTTCTCCCTCCTTCCCCCCCCCTCCCTTTTCCCCCCCCTCGCCATTTTTTCTGTATGGTTAGGAGTCATTATCTCTCTTTGTCTCTTTTTTTTGTGAAAATGAAACAGAAATATGTCTCTATCTCTCATTTTGTGGCACTGAAACTCAAAATAGTAATGGTCATGATTTCAAGACAAGTGGAGAAATTGACAACGGGGAGCAGTACTAATCAAGACACATTAAGAAAGTGACAAGAAAGTACCAACCAAGACAAGTGTAGAAAGTGACAAGAAAGTACACATACAGACAGTGACACCCCCTACTTAGAACTGCTAAAGTAAACCATTGACTTTCCACCAATGACAGCAGCTCTCCTTATATTGAATTCACTTTCTAGTTACTGTCGGTGATTCTAAGTTGAAAGTGAAAGCTTTTGTTTTCTTGAAAGTTAAAAGATAAGAAACTGTTCGATACGGTTTTTGCGTTGGGGTGAGCCTGCTGCTGCTGTTGTTGTTGTTGTTGTTTAGTTATTATTACGCCACCACCCCTACCACCTCTACCACCCCTACCACCTCTACCACCCCTACCACCACCACCTCTACCAATTCCCACCACCCCTACCACCACCACCCTACCACCCCTTACCACCCTGGCCTCACCCCTGTTACCACCACCACCCCCACCACCACCACCCCTACCTCACCACCAATCTCTACCTCACCTCACCCTCAATCCTCTACCACCAACTCCTACTCAATCCCTACAACCACCAATCCTCACCATCCTCTCACCTCACCAACCAATCCTCACTAATCCTCCTACCACCAACCACCCAACACTCCTATACCAATTCAACCACCCTACCCACCACCACCCTTACCACCCATCCCTACCACCAATCTCCCCACCACCACCACCACCACCACCACGTGTATATTAAAATGACAATAAATTCTATATATTAACTTTCGAAGACGCCACCTCCTTCTGGTTTGAGCCTGCGTGACCCGTAAACGACCCGGCTGTGATTGGGTACCCGAACTTTAGTGGACTAAGTTAATACGGTCAAGTACAGTGCCGGCCATATCTACACTGTCACACCATCACTACCACACCATCGTCACACCATCGTCACACCGCCACCACACCATCGGCACACTGCCACCACACCATCGTCACACCGCAACCACACCATCGTCACACTGCCACCACACCATAAGAACACAAGAACACAAGAATGGAGGAAACTGCAGCGGGCCTATTGGCCCATACTGGGCAGTCCCGTTTACACCCAACCCCTATTGCTCATATAAACATCCAACCTATGTTTGAAGCTATTCAGTGTATTCGAGTTAATGATGATATTTGGTAACTTGTTCCATTCATCCACTACTCTGTTTCCAAACCAGTGTTTACCTATTTCACGCCTAAATCTAAATTTGTCTAATTTAAAACCATTGTTACGAGTTCGCTCCTGGTTGGATAGTTTGAGTACCTTTGTAATGTCCCCTTTGTGTAGCCCTGCCTTCCACTTATACACCTCTATCAGGTCGCCCCTCGCTCTACGTCTCTCGAGGGAGTGCAAATTAAGATGCTTTAACCTGTCTCTATACTCAAGGTTCCTAATGCCCGGGATTAGTCTTGTCATTCTCCTCTGAATTCTTTCCAAGGATTCTATATCCATTCTGTAATACGGTGACCAGAACTGAACTGCGTAATCCATGTGTGGTCTCACAAGCGCAAGATACAGTTTTAGGATGACCTCGCTAGTCTTGTAACTAACACTCCTTTGTATGAACCCAAGTACTTTATTAGCCTTGTTACGAGCAAAAACACATTGTTTACTTGGCTTAAGGTTCCTACTTATCATTACTCCTAAATCTCTCTCGCAGTCGGATTTCTCTATGGCATCGTTGTTCATCTGGTATCTGGTTTCCCTGTTTACATCTCTATACTGAGTACTTTACATTTGTCGACGTTGAATTTCATCTGCCATTTTTCAGACCATTCGAAAAATTTGTTTAGATCTTCCTGTAGTTTTGCCAAGTCCTCGTCAGATTTAATAACACGTCCTATTTTAGTGTCATCAGCAAATTTACTTATGTTGCTGTCTATGCCGATATCTATGTCGTTTATGTATATAATAAATAATACTGGTCCAAGTACTGAGCCTTGGGGAACTCCACTTGTGACGTTGCTCGTCACACAACCACTACACCATCGTCACACCGCCACCACACCATCGTCACACCACCACTACACCATCGTCATACCGCCACCACACCATCGTCACACCAATACCACACCATCGTCACACTGCCACCACAACATCGTCACACCGCCGCCACACCACCCTCACGACACCGCCACACCACTGCCACACCCCAACACCACCCCATTGCCACATCACTGCTAAACCACGACTACACCACAGAACAGACATACCACCGCTACACCACCGCCACTACACCCCACCACCGCCACACCATAACTACAAACACAGCCACACAACCGCCACACCACCGCCACCACAACAATCTCAAGAACCACCACATCAGCACAGTAAATGCCCCCTATATGAACCCTTTATATTACCGCACTAACCCTTACAGTAATACTATATTGCACATAATTCACCACCACCACTATTATCACCAACCACTATTACCACCACCACCACTATTATCACCACCACTATTACTATCACCACCACTATTATCACCACCACTATTACTATCACCACCACACCACTATTACCACAACCACCAACCACTATTACCACAACCACCACCACGAACCACTATTATCACCACCACCACTACCACCACCACTATCACCACTATTACCACCACCACTATTACCACCACCATCACCACTACTACCATCACCACCACCACCACCACTGTGCCCGCCACTATTGCCACCACCGCCACTATTACCACCAACACTGTGCCACCACCACTATTACCGCCACCACTATTGCCACCGCCACCACTATTACACCGCCACTATTGCCACCACCACCACTACTACCCGCACCCTCTATTACCACCACCACTATTACCACACCGCCACTATGCCACCACATTACCACCGCCCACTATTACCACCGCCACTATTGCCTACCACCACCACTATTACCACCACCGCCACTATTGCCACCACCACTATTACACCACCACCGCCACTGTGCCACCACCACCACCGTACGCCACTGTGCCACCACCACCGCCACTATTACCACCATCACCGCCGCCACCGCCACCATTACCACCACCACCATTACCACCACCACCACCATTGCCACCACCACCACTATTATCACCACTACCACTATTACCACCACCACTACACCACCACCACCACCACTATTCACCACCACCACCACCACCACTATTATCACCACTACCACTATTACACACCACCACTATATTACCACCACCACCACTATCACCACCACCCACCACCACTATTACCACCACCACCACTATTATCACCACACCACCACTATTACCACCACCACCACTATTACCACCACCACTACATACCACCACCACCACCACCACTACCACTATTACCACCACCGTCACTATTACCACCACCGCCACTAATACCACCACCACCACCATCGCCACCACCATTACCACCACCACCATTACCTCCTCCACCACCACTATTACCACTACTACCACAAATACCATAGATGCCCACCTTCACTCATACCTCTATCACACTTCCCTCTCCTCCCCACCCTAACCATCACCCTACCTTACACACCCTCACCCGACCCTACACACCCTCACCCCCACCCCTACACACCCTCACCCCACCCTACTCATTCCACCCTACTCCACCCCACCCTACACACCCTTACCCACCCCACCCTACACACCCTCACCCCACCCTACACACACCCTCACCCCACCCTACACACACCCTCACCATCACCCCACCCACACACCCCCACCCCCACCCTACACACCCCTCACCCCACCCTACACACCCTCACCCCACCCTACACACCTCACCCTACCCTACACACCCTCACCATCACCCCACCCTACACACCCTTACCCCACTACACACACCCTCACCCCCACCCTACACCCTCACCCCACCCCCTACACACCCCTCACCCTACCCTACACACCCTCACCCTACACGCCCCTCACTCCCACCCTATACACCTCACCCCACCCTACACACCCTCACCATCACCCCACCCTACACACCCTCACCCCACCCTACACACACCTCACCCCACCCTACACACCTCACCCCACCCTACACACCTCACCCCACCCTACCACCCCTCACCCCACCCCTACACACCCTCACCTCCCACCCTACACCCTCACCCACCCTACACACCCTCACCCCACCCTACACACCCTCACCCTACCCTACACACCTCACCATCACCCCACCATACACACCCTCACCCCCACCCTACACACCCTCACCCCACCCTATACACCTCACCCCACCCCTACACACCCCTCACCCACCCTACACACCCTCGCCCCACCCTACACACCCTCACCACCCATCACCCCACCCTACACACCTCACTCCCCACCCTACACCTCACCCCACCCTACACACCCTCACCTCACCCTACACACCCTCACCCCCACCCTACACACCTCACCCCACCCTACACACCTCACCCACCCTACACACCCTCACACCCCACCCTACACACCTGCACCCCCACCCTACACACCCTCACCCCACCCTACACACCTCACCCCCACCCTACACACCTCACCCCACCCTACACACCCTCACACCCCACCCTGCACACCCTCACCATCACCCCCACCCTACACACCCCCACCCCACCCTACACACCCCTCACCCCACCCTACACACCCCTCACCCACCCTACACACCCCCACCCCACTCTACACCTCACCCCACTCCACACACACCCCTCACCCCACCCTACACACCCCTCACCCCACCCTATACACCCCTCACCATCACCCCACCCTACACACACCTCACCCCACCCTACACACCTCACCCTCACCCTCATCCCTACACACCATCACTCCCACCCTACACACCCCCACCCCACCCTACACACCCCCACCCCCACCCTACACACCTCCACCCCACCCTACACACCCTCACACCCCACCCTACACACCCTCACCCCACCCACACACCTCACCCCACCCCACACACCCCACCCCACCCCACACACCACCCACCCCACACACCCCCACCACCACCCCACCCCTACACACCATCACCCCACCCCACACACCCCTCACCCCACCCCACACACCCCACCCCACCCCACACCACCACCCCACCCCACACACCCCCACTCCACCCACACCCTCACCCCACCCCACACACCTCACCCCACCCCACACACCCTCACCCCCCACCCCCACACACCCTCACCCCACCCCACACACCCTCACTCCACCCCACACACCCCTCACCATCACCCCACCCACACCCCACCCCCACACACCCCCACCATCACCCTCCTCCCACACACCCTCACCCCACCCTACACACCCTCACCCCACCCCACACACCCCTCACCCCACCCCTACACACCCTCACCCCACCCTACACACCCTCACCCCACCCCACACCCCCCACTCCACCCCACACACCCTCACCCCACCCCACACACCCTCACCCCACCCCACACCCTCACTCCCCCTACACACCCTCACTCATCACCCCACGCTACACCCACCCCACACACCCTCACCATCACCTCCTACACACCCTCACCATCACCCCACCCACACACCTCAACACCCCACCCTACACACCCTCACCCCACCTCACACACCCTCACTCCACCCTACACACCCTCACCCCACCCTACACACCCTCACCCCAATCTATACACCTCACCCCACCCCTACACACCCTCACCCCACCCCACACACCCCCACCCCACCCCACACACCCCTCACCCCACCCCACACACCCCACCCCACCCCACCCCACACACCCTCACCCCCACCCCACACACCCCACCACCCCACCCCACACCCCACCCACCCCACACACCTCACCCCACCCCACACCCCTCACCCCACCCCACACCCTCACCCCTCACCCCCACCCCACACACCCTCACCCCCACCCCACACACCCCACCCCACCCACACACCTCACCCACCCACACCCTCACCCACCCACACCCTACCCCACCCCACACACCTCACCCCTCCACCCCACCCCACACCCTCACTCCACCCCACACACCCCTCACTCACCCCTCACCCCACCCTACACACCCTCACCCCACCTACACACCACCCTCACCCCACCTACACACCTCCCCACCCTACACACCCTCACCCCACCCTACACACCCTCATCCCACCCTACACACCCTCACCATTACCCTCCTGCACAATACAGTATGGCCTGGAGGAGATCAGTGGATGGTTGTATTCATCTTGTGTTATGATGCTCGAGTGGACGTTTATATTCCGTTTCAGCGCGGGCGTAATAGGGGGACATTTTACATACACACACACACACACACACTTACCTTTACAATTCAGGAGTCTTATCACGAGGGAGTAGAAGAAGGAGGAGGAGGAGGACGTACAAGAGTGTTTCTCAGAATTCGTTTTATGGAGTGATGATTCATAACAAGTC